>NW_015177031.1:665600-728923 GCF_001447785.1 Gekko japonicus | reverse complement strand
AGAGGGAGCAGGAGCGGCCTGGCGGCTCTTTCTCATAATTGTGCGACTGGCCCGGCTGGAGCGCAGCGGCGTTGGCGCGTCAGCTCGCGCCGCCTCCCCTCAGCGGGCCGCTTTCCCGGGGGCGGGGGGGACGGCGGCGCTCGCTGGCTCGCTCGCTGCGGGCCCTTTGTTCAAGGCGGGAGGGGGGGGGGCATGGTTGCCTTTCTTCACCCACCATCTCCCCCCCCCCTCACGCTGGGTTTATTAAAAGTGGGGGGAGATGTACGAAGCCTGCTGCTATTTACTGTTCAGGTCGATTTAATAGGGATGCCAGCCTCGAGGTGGCATGTGGGAGCCCCTGGAATTACAGCTCGTCTCCAGACTGCAGAGATCGATTTCCCTGGAGAAAGGGGGGGATGCTGTGGAGGGTGGACTCTGGGTCATCATTGTACCCCACTGAGGTGAGGTCCCTGTCCTTCCCAGGCTCCATCCCCAGATCTACAGGAGTTTCCCAACCTGGAGCTGGCAACACTACATCTAGGGATGCCAGCCTCCAGCTGGAATTACAGCTCATCCCCAGACCACAGAGATCAGTGCCCATGGAGAAAATAGCAGCTTTGGAGGGTGGACTCTAGTGTATTACATCCCACTGAGGTACCTGTCCTCCCCAGGCTCCACCCTCAAATCTCTAGGAGTTTTTCAGACTGGGATCTGGCGATCCTACACCCCCCCCCCCTCACTGGTGGCCACAACTTAGGTCTGAAAAAGCAGGCTTCCCTCTGGCCCCTGCAAGCAGATGCTGGTGGGCTGTAAGATGTTGCCACTAGACTTTATTGTTTAGCTCTGAAGAAGTCAGCTTCAGTCCACAAATGCTGAGCTTTTATAACAGTGGTATTCACTCCATGGCTCACAGAGAGCCACCTTCAAAATCACCACCAGCCAAAAGAGCCACATTTACTTCTATTCCTGGCATGAGGCCTGCAGTTCAGGAAGGCTTGCAGCTTATGCGTTCTGTGGTGGCGGCTGTTTCAAGGTGGGACCCACCTGCCAGCCACAAGCACTTCTGGCTGAGTGCTCAGAAGAGCCACAGGTGGCATATTAAAGAGTGACATCGGGTTCTTGAGCCACTGAGTGAGTATCACTGATCTATAAGATGCTGCAAGTTTTCTGTTTATTTTTCATATCTGAAAAAGTAGGCTGCAGTACACAAAATATCATGCTGGTTTAGAATTCTGTTAGTCTTGAAGGTGCCGATAGACTGCAACTTATTTTTCAGATGTGAAGAACTGGGTTTAGTGACAGCCGATGCTGGAACAAAAATCTTGTTACGTGTTCAGGGTGCCACAAGAATGCTGTTGATTTCTCTGATCTGAAGAAGTGGGCTCTATTCCACAAAAGCTTGTGTTGGCATAAAAATTAGAACAAAGTTTGAGTTCATTGGCCCTTTTAAGACCAACAAAGTTTTATTCTGGGAATAAGCTTTCTTCTTCAGATACAATGAAACAGATGTCACCAACCATTACATATAGGCAGAGGATGGAGAGAGTGTTGCTTGGAAGGGCTAATTACAGTAAAGATGCATAAGTAAGTGAGCAATAAAGATAGCTAAAATTGGATTAAGGCAGTTGGGTAAAACCTGTTAATAGCAGCAAATTAGCATGTAGCATAATAAAAGAGTATACAGACAGATGAGAGAAACTAATGGTCTTCGCATGTGTAGTGAGATAAGAAACTGATATCTCTGTTAAGCCCTGGAGGTTCCATTGTCCTGTGTGTTGTAATAACTTGTAACCCCGTTCTAGTCTGTTTCTGAAATTCCTTTGCATTAAAACAGCTACTTTGAGGTCCCCCATTGAATGTCCTGGAAGGTTGAAGTGTTCTACAGGTTTCTCATTTTTGTGTTTCTTGATGTTAGATTTGTGTCCATCTATCCTTTGGTTTAGGGTTTGCCCTGTTTGCCCTATGCAATGCATTGAAGGGCACTGTTGGCATTTAATGGCATATACAGTGTTAGAAGAGGAGCAAGTGAATGAGCCTGAGATGGTGTAGTTGATGTTGTTAGGGCCAGTGATTGTGTTGTCTGGGTATATGTGGCAGCAAAGTTGTCATCCAGGTTTATTGCAAGCTCTGGTCCCAGTGTCCATGTTCAAATTGGATCTTGTATTATTGTGGGTGAGGCATAAGAGTCCTGTTTGTTTTTCAGATCTGACAAAGGCTCTAGTCCACGAAAACCTGCCATAAAAATTGTTAAGTCTTTAAGGTGCCACAAAACTCTTATTTAAATTCAGCCATATTAGTCTGTGCCAGCAAAACATACATGTGTCAGCTATGCTACCATGAAGGTTGGGGAGGTTGGTCTGTGTATGGTTAATTGCTATTGCTTTCCTTTCTGGTTAATTGCTACTGCATTCCTTTCTGTGCTTTCTATGCTGTGTGCCGAAACGCTTATCTATACAGATGTGCAGGAGGGTGTTGTAGTGTCTGGGATTTCCCTAGGTGCCATGGGAGAATGTTCGTTCTCAGTTTCAGCTACCTAATGGTCTCTAAGCCTTAGCCCGCGCGCAGGAGGGCGCCTAATTGGCCAGTACTGTGGGGGGGTTGCATACGAATACCCTATATCCTATTATGTCCATGGGGCCGCCGCCATTCTTAACAGTTGCCTATGTTACTGCATCTATAGCTCTGCAATAAAAGTATAACCGTTCCTGAATGCGTGTACTACGTTGTTGGCTGTGGGTTCTGACAACATGGTAGAACTCATTTTAGGGATTTGTGAAGTTCTTTGCCGCAGCATACTGAATTGGAATTTGAACAGCATTTTATGGGACCTTAAAGACCGACAAAAATGTTATTCTAGTTTTCTTGGGCTAGAGCTCACCTCTTGAGATCTGAAAAATAGTCAGGAGTCTTGTGGCACATCATCACGTATCTTATAGTCAAGTGTGGGTCCATCTGCATTGATCAGTTCCACAATGACATTCTGAGCACAACTTGTGGAGTTCCTAGAGTCTTTCGACTCTGTTTCTCTCGGGTTCAAAGCATCTGTTTGGACATTCCATCCATAGCCACCATGGCAAGGGGACAGAATTAAACTCTGCTTTCAAAATGATGCAGGGCAGTTTGCTGCTATGTGGCTTTCTCTCCTCATTTTGGCCCTTTAAACAGTCCCCCCCCCCTTTCACTACTGGGCCATGCTGCAGTGTGACAACACAGCTCAGCAACAAAAGGAAAGGGGGTTCCTGGCTAGAGGAGGGGCTAGCATGATTCCTTTCACATCTGTGCTTGTCCAGATCACCAACTTGCTTCAAGGCACCAGGACTTCTTTAGTCAAATTATAGTGTAATCCTGTAGCAATATATCAAAATCCATTTATGGTTTATCAGATTCCAACTCACAAATCTGGACCTCAGAGACAGATATTTCTGTATTCTGTACATTCTTTACTATGTCTTTGTGGTTGCAGTTTGTCCCTTGTAAAAGATCTCCTTTGGATAAGAAACATTCTCTTCTGCAAAAGATAAAAAAACCAATAAGCTTTATAGTGGTTCCCAAAGGCATCTTTCCTTTCTACATTGAAACTGGAAGCACACTGCAGTTATATCTCAAAATATTTACTTATACAGTTTAGAAAAGAGCATTCAATTACCTCTTTTCAGGGCAAGTCATTCTTAGTTTATTTCTTTTCCATTTTTCTGTCCAGGAACCTTCCAAATATCTAGCAATATAGTACTACAAAAATAACAATTACATCATTAACATAAGAATAGCATTAAACACAAAACCAACAGTAGACAACAGCAGCAAATAAATAACACAAAACTATATCCCAGAAAAGAAATGTAGGCATTGCCCAGGACAAATGTGTGGGGAAAAAATGCCTCCACCTGTCATCTGAATGTGAAGATATATGGAGAAAATGGCTGCTTTGGTGAACTCTGTGGCATTGTACCATGCTGATCACTAGATGAAAACATCACACTAAATCCTTCCCCAGTTTCCATGATTGTTTGTTGTTGTTGTTCAGTCGCACAGTCGAGTCCGACTCTTCGCGACCCCATGGACAAGATCTCGCCAGGCCCTCCTGTTTTCCGCCGTCCTCTGAAGTTTGCTCAATTTCATGTTCGTTGCATCTATGACACTGTCTAACCATCTCATCCTTTGCCGTCCCCGTCTTCTTTGACCTTCAATCTTTCCCAGCATCAGGGTCTTCTCCAGTGAGTGCTCCCTTCTCATTTGGTGGCCAAAGTATTTGAACTTCAGCTTCATTATCTGGCCTTCCAGGGAACAATCAGGGTTGATTTCTTTTAGGATTGACTGGCCCCACTGGTGGACCTCCTGATGGCACTGGTATTTCTGGCCACTGTGTGATACAGAGTGTTGGACTGGATGGGCCTTTGGCCTGATCCAACATTGGCATCTCTTATGTTCTTATGATCTCCTTGCACCCCAGGGGACTCTCAAGAGTCTTCTCCAGTGCCATAATTCAAAATAATCTATTCTTCGGCGCTCGGCCTTCCTTATAGTCCAACTTTCGCAGCCATACAGTACTACTGGAAATACCACTGCTTTGACCATATGGACTTTTATTGGCTAGGTGATGTCTCTACTTTTTATTATGCTGTCAAGATCTGCCATCGCTTTCCTCCCAAGGAGCAGGTGTCTTATAATTTCATGGCTGCAGTCACCATCTGCAGTGATCTTGGAGCCTAGGAACGTGACGTTTGTCACTGCTTCCACGACTTCTCCTTCTATTTGCCAAGGAGTGATGGGGCCGGATGCCATGATCTTAGTTTTTTTGATGTTGAGTTTCAAGCCAACCTTTGTGCTCTCCTCTTTCACTTTGAGCAAGAGGCTCTTTAGGTTCTCTTCACTTTCTGCCATTAGAGTGGTATCGTCTGCATATCTGAGGTTATTGATGTTTTTCCCAGCAATCTTAATTCCGGCTTCTGAATCATCAAGACTGGCATTTCACATGATGTACTCTGCATATGAATTAAATAAGCAAGGGGACAATATACATCCTTGTCATACTCCTTTTCCTATGCTCAAACCAATCAGTTGTTCCATATCCAGTTCTAACTGTCGCTTCTTGACCCTTATATAGGTTTCTCAAGAGACATGTGAGGTGGTCTGGTACTCCCATCTCTTTAAGACTTGCCATAGTTTGTTATGATCCACACAATCAAAGATCTGTAGCTGCTGTTATTTGTGACTGTGGTCAGAGACAAAAAGGATCAATAATGTCTGTGGAAAAGTGCTGTAAAAAGAAAATACTAATTCATTTCTAGGACACAATTTGTTGTCTACTACTTTATGTGTACAGTGTTCTTTTTTTCGATGGTTTACATACTTTCATATGCTGTACATCCATTTGTGGTTGACTTATTTTCTTATTTTCTCCAGGGGAGCTGATCTCTGTCAGCTGGAGATCAGTTGCCCCACCTGGAGGCTGGCAACCCTACACTGGAAGGAAGGCCAGAGCAGGAAATCATGCAGAGACCACAGGAGTCAGAGTCCTCTGTGAGGCCTTCTGGATCTCAGAGCCCTTTTCCTTGTTTCTAATTCATTGACTTTTCATAAAGGATCTAATTTCTTTTCTAATTTTGTAATTCGCCTTAAGTCTCAGTGAGAAAGGCAGACCATAAATAAATACACAACTTCAGATTAACTTTTTATTTATTCATTTCAGCCAGCCCTTTATAGAATGTCCATTCTCCAGCAAGGTGATGTACCAGGAAGTTTTCCTACATGCCAGTAAGTACCAACAATACAATTGGCTTCTATTCAACCCACATAATCCTGCTTTTGAAAAAAATACATGCCTATGGCTCAAATTCTGTGGTGTCAATTTTTGTTGACTGATAGTTCCAAACTGATAGACCTTCTGGAAGGGTAATTAGATACACATCATAAGTAAAGAAAAATCAAATGGAAATGAAAAAAAATATCACACTCCTTTGCTGGAATTTTCCCCACGAGATAGGCCATCAGGTACACTCAAGCTAATCTCCTGTGCTGATTAGATGAAATGTAAGTCCACAGCACAGGCAGTGGAATGGGAAAGACTGTTTTCTCTCTAGAGTTAGGTTGTTTTAACAGGCAACAGGTGTGACTAATCCTCATGATACAGACAACAGTCATATTTTTTAATAACGATGGTTATTATGTACCGGACTTGAGGCAGCTCTTTTCAAAAGTGATTTGTTCATTCAGCTCAGAACACAGCAGCAAACATACAGAACGACCCAACTATATACAATTTGAACCAAGGAAAACCACACCCCCTAGAACAATAATACCCAATCAATAATGAGTGCTTGGAACGAATAGAAATTGTTCCCGCCGAATGTCAGCTACTGTCCTGATCGGTCTGTCTCCCGACACCAACCAGTCCTGTTGCAGATTTCAGAATACCAAGAGTCAATGAAGCTTGTGGCTGAAGCTCAGGCATTCTGTACTTACAAGTAACACAATACACAATAATGATATAATATGCTGGAATGAGAATCAAATTCCTTTGCCTCCCATTTTCTAGAGAAGCCTGAGAGTCAGCTGAACCTGTAGGTGACCCTTTTGTCTATGTATCCACTGTAGAAATTCCTTCCTTCCACATGTCAGCTGTGATGCTGCATCTCTGATCCTTTGTGAATATAGCAGAAAGGGTATTCTCTCTGTTCTGTTTCCTGTTTAGGGTTGCCAGGTCCCCCCTGGCTACCGGCCAGGGATGGGGTGGGGGGTTGCCAGATCCAGGTTGGGAAACTCCTAGAGATTTGGGGATGGAGCCTGGGGAGGACAGGGACCTCAGTGGGTGACAATGCCATAGAATCCACTCTCCAAAGCATCCATTTTCTCCCAGGGAAAGTGATCTCTGTAGTGTGGAAATGAGGTGTAATTCTGGGGGATCCCCAGGCCTCACCTGCAGGCTGGCATCCCTGTGCTACTATCTTAAACGGAGGTATTTTTTGAGAAAAATACTTATTGGTAAGAAACAAGGCTTAATTCTCAGTTGTTTATTTAACTGCATGTGTGAATAAGTGAGATGAGATTACAGTTGGCAATATTTGGTAAAATAAACCCTTCTTAGTGTGGCTCACGTTCTGACAGTATTCCAAAACTCTTGAAATTACTCTGAAGGAATATCACTGTTCTACCACTTTCTTCAGCTGCAGAGTTGATGCAGAAAGTTAGTTGAAGTTAGAAAGTTCAAAGACCAGACGGCCTTTTCCCCCTCTTCACCTGGCATGAAAGAAATGTCAGCATGACCTTCTTGATGTATAATCACTCAGACCAGTATTTTACTCGTACTGCAATCGTCATGATTACTATCAACTTGCATGTTTGCTTTTTGTAAATACGCTTGTCATAAAGTGCTGCCGTTCCAGCTCACACACTGATTCTTTTTTGACCTTTGGTGTCTCTGCAGATTAGATCTACCTAGGACAAATTTTCAGATTACTCAAACATCCCACCAAGTGTTGGTTACAACTAGAACAGGGTCTCATGGTCCTTTATATCATGTCAGGATGCCCCACCTGGTTGCCTTACAACATTTTTTATTAGTGGTTTACATGCAGCTTGTTCTTTGGGCATTCTATACACCTGTAAGGCTGCATTCCTAGGCACACCAACCTGGGGGTTAATTTTGCTGAATTCAGTGGATCTTACCTCTCTGTAAAGACTCACAGGACTGGGCTGTCAGTATCAGTGCAATCAGTACATGCACTGGTGCTTTGCAAAACCAGTATTGGCAAGGCAACCCTAAGCAGAGCTATGCCCTTCTAAGCCCATTGAATTAAGTTAACATACACCAGTATAACTCTTTTTAGTATTGTATTGTAACAGCATAAGAATGCTTTTCTGGGAGTTAGCCATATTGAATAGACGTGATTCTACATAGACACACTTAGGATCGCTCTCTGAGTGTCTCTGTTGGGTGTTCTTGAACAGATCCATAGCACTCTCCTTCCATTTCCAGTTCATTGCCAATTTGTGATGGAGTTGCAGTTTGTTTAATATTGCCAGAAGTATATAATATTAATTAATTACATTATATTAATATCCTGGCTTTTGTCTCCAAAGGGACTCAAAATGGTTTAACATCGTTCTCCTCACTCTGTTTTATCCTTGCGATAACCTATGAGGTAGGCTAGGCTGCAACTGTGTCACTGGCCCAAGGTCATCCAGCAAGTTCCTGGTCTGACACTTTCACCACCCCCCACACAGGCTGTCGTTAAAAACATTAAAGTTAACATTAAAAAAATAACAGTATTAGAAGTTAACATTTAAAAGATGTTTTGATTATTTTTATGATGTAAAAGGCATCAAGCAGATTTTTAAAACTGTGCATGGCATAGAGCAAATCGATACAGAGCTTTCCCCTCCATCCTAGAATACCAGAACTCTCTACATAATACTTCAAGAATTTTTTCACAGAAGCCCTGGGAGTGCTGTTAAGGATCCTTGAATTATTTTCCCCCAACACAAATATACACTTTCCCCCCCCCCCCCACATGCGTTCCTTGGCAGAAGACTCAATTAGGGAAAGCGTTACCGGAAGGTAGAATCTTTTAAAACCTAGTGCAGCAGCTGGTTACAGGACCATGCACCTAATCTCAGGCAATTGCATGTGCTGCTTTCCTTGTGTTACTAATGAAGCTGAAGTACCATATCGGTTTGATCTCAGCCAAATTGTCCTAGGTCTGGGTATCTCTTATCTTGTGGGTTTATAACTCACTAAACCAGTTGTAACTTGATCTTGCTGCAATACAGCAACCACTCATAGCAACAAAAGTCTCTAACATAAATGTGTTATGAGGACAAGGGGCAATTGTGCTGGAAACACACCAAAAATGAGGAAAAAGGGCTTCCTTCATACTGATAAAATCTCTGAACAATTCAGATCTCACATTTTAAAGCTGCTGTGTGGAACCAAAAGTAGTAATGCTGTAATAATAACTTTTTGTTTCCAGTGGCTGTAAGAGCAAGGTATATGCAGAGGAGAGGATCAAGAGCACATTACAAAGTACAACATTAACAGGAGGGGTGGGGGTATTCCCAGGTGGTCCCCATTCCAGAAGCAGTCCTACAGAAATCAACAGGAGGAGGAGATTGGATTTATACCCCGCCCTTCACTCAGAGTCTCAGAGCAGTTTACAAACTCCTTTCCCTTCCCCTCCCCACAACAGACACCCTGTGAGGTAGGTGGGGCTGAGAGAGCTCTTTTCAGAACTGTCTTTGAGAGAACAACTCTGACAGAACTATGGCTTGCCCAAGGTCATCCAGTAGCTGCAAGTGGAGGAGTGGGGAATCAAACTCAGTTCTCCCAGATTAGAGTCTGTGCACTTAACCACTACACCAAACAGAGCAAGTTAGGTGCTGAAAACTCAAGTCTCTTTACTGCTAGTAATGGCAGCTAACTTTAAATGGCTTGGGGCATGTTAAGAGGAGTGGCAGAGACCATCCATTTGCTTGTTGAGCTGTATGGTGCCTATATATTTTCCCCAATTACTCAATTTTTTATCCACCTTCCTTATTGACACTTTAGTAAGTCAATAAGCTTATTGAGACTCAGAGGTCATTTCGGGGGGGAACGCGGGGGAACGCAGTTCCCCCGGGTGAGGTACGGGGGCGGGGCACATGACGAAGCCCCGCCCCCTGCTTCCGGCCGCCCCGCTTCCGGCCCTCATTCAGCCAGGAGGAGGCAGGAGAAGAGGGAGGGTAAGTTGCTTCCTCCCTGCCTCTCCCCACCCCTGCCTGCCTGGGGCCAGGGAGGGCCTTCGCGGGGCTTCCTTGCACTCCTGCCGGCCTTGCAGGTCCACCGCCGGGCCCCTCATGGGGCTCGGCAGTGGAGCTGCAAGGTCGGCGGTGGTGGCCGGGACCGTTGGGGGCGGGGTGTGTGGCCTTATGACACATTTCCGGTGATGTCAGGGGTGTGGCCTTATGACACACTTCCGGTGATGTCAGGGGGTGACCTGACCCCTGTTGAGACTTCCTAAGACTTTGCAAGGGGGATTACAAATAATAATATTACTCAAATGGCACAAGGGGGAGTATCCTCCTCATTCCCCTACAGCTGCTGCTAACTTTATTAGTTATCAGAATTTAAAACCATGGGAATACCAAGTCCAAGTTTCGTTTATTGTCTTAGCCATTGGCCATAACAGCACAAAGTAAATCAAAGCACAACAGAAATATACATCAATAACTTGCAGTAAGTCCTAGACCCCATTAATGGCTATTTTGCCATCCCACCTGTTTTGACCCTGAGACCTTCTAGAGGAGCTGCCAGATAAAGCCCATGTGGAACAGTGATTAGAGTGGTGGTCTAGAACTGAGGAGACCCAGGTTCAAAGCCCTTCCTGCCATCCAGCTCAGTGGGTGACTGTAGTGTATTCTGAAGCTGCCAGGAATACCTAAGATGTAATGTGAAACATCTCATAGGGAAGCAATGTTAAGCTTCGTCTTGAACAGGGATTGAAGTCCAAGACTAATGCGACCAATCAGGTTCAAATGTATATAAGCGGGAAAGACTCTGATTGGTCCCTTATGCGCTCAACCTGATAGGTTGACAATTGTATAGTAGGTGTGGCTACATTAGCCCGGAATGTTTAAATACCGAGCAGCTGCAATGGAAAAGCTGTTCGGGCTATCAGAAGTTGTACCGTGTTAGAGAAGTGATCGTCGAGCTGAAATAAACCTGAGTTTTGCTGAAATCACTCTCTGACTATTTGTTAAGCACTGGACTTAACAGTGACTTTGGACCAGTAATTCTCTCAGCCTAACCTACTTAACATAGCTGTTGTACCGACAAAATGGAGGAAGGGAGAATCATGTATGTGACTCTGAGCTTCTTGGAAAAGTGAGATAAAATATGCAATAAATACTGGCTGACACACCAATGGTCTCACTTAGCATAAGGAAGCTTCATATCTTCAAATACATGCTGGCATACAAACAGTTAAATCAAGTTTAACACTTTCCTTCAACCCACAAACCAGTGCAAAAGAACAAAATGTACTTCATTTTAGCCAGCCACAGTTTTCCAAGTTCCCTAGTGTACATATTTGCCAAAAAATAAAATAAAAATTAACAGTGTGGTCAGATGTGAGAGTTACATCATTCTGTGGGATGCTATTCATTTTAAGTACCAACATCAACTTATGTTTGCTTTTCTTCCTACTATCTTGTATATAGGACACAAGATGACTGTGTTCTTGGAGACTGGCTTCAGCCCTTTCCTGTAGGGTGATTTCCTGGAAGATAGGCTTGTAGGATTATATTGGGGGTGTAATGACCTGAAATTTACACCTGGGTGGCACACAGGCAGTTTCCTAATACAGCCCCAGTAACAGCAAGGTTACAAAGTAGTAACTAGGTTATAGCTGAAATTTTATAAAACCAGTCCTTCATATTTCTTAAGTATGTTTTCCTGTAGTGCCAGGCTTATAGAAGGCCACGTCTCCAAGAGAAATTCTGAGGGTGTGTACGTGGGAAAGGTAAAATTGCTATGGGCAATTACAATCATGTCAAATTATTCTTGATAATGGCTGGCTTTATGATGCCTTCTACCTTGCCTCCTCTTCAAAAATTGGTTTATAGCCTAAAATGCACTGTAAGAACTTGTCCAGTGGTTGTTTCTAAAGAAAAACCCTTGTGCAATAATGCATTCCCATATTTCTTTTCTGGTCCTTCTCCAAGTGCTCTTTGTAGAATTAGAATTTTTATATTCCTTAATAATGTACATATACTATGTATGAAGAAAGGCATTTCTTTTCTTTGGAGGTCTGAAATGAGCAGACCTTCATGCTGCGTTTTAAAAGGGTATTTTTAAATCTCTGGGCAGAGAACAGGCAGGAAAGGGATTCCTGAAGAAACTCTAGGAAAAACCTCTTTGACCCAACCTGACCTGGTCAGTTGTGATAAAAAAAAAACAGAGGTGATAAAACTGAGGGGAGCAAGGATGGTGCTGAGTCCATTAAGGCAGACAGAACTCTTAGCTGAGGTCTGGAGGAGGCAGCCATTAACCATGAGCTGGAGGAAGCTTCAAGGTAATGGTGCTCTGTAGAGATCTGTAACTTCCTAAGCTAAGGAGCCTGTCATATATTTTAGCATCTGATAGGGCACATATAGAGAGAGGGACAGAGGAATTACGTTTTACCTATTTCTTTTGAATCTTTTGATCAATCTGGTGCTGTGCCAAAAGTATGCTTGTGAATGTTTTCTCTTTAATAAATACTTTATAACTTTTGATGCTGGTAGTGTTTCTCTGCACCACATAGACCTCCACCATCTTGGACACACTATTTTAAAAGGAGCACCAGGGGAAGGCAGGCAGTTGGCAAGTGGCTATTCCTCCATGGGTGCACAAGGCAGTAAATGGTCCTGCTGGGCAGCGGGAGACACAGAGACAAGGCCTCAGAACTTGGAAGGGAAGCTGGGAGTCCTGATCCTCCCAGTGGGCAATTCCTTACAAAGGTCAGGTGGTGGCAGTGGTTAGTCAAGAAAGAAAAGCCTCTCCAGATGTTGGGAAGACCTTGGAGGGCAGGGTGGAACAGGGCCTGCAGGCCAGAGTGGGCCTCTTCTACCATACTAATCATTCATAAGAATGCCTCATGTTTATATGTGGACCATCTTAATTAAAATATGAATACTACAACTCAAAATCCCATTCTGAGTTCTGGAATCCTGTAGAACTCACAATTATCCTCATTCATGCATTTCAGAAATGTTGTCAGACTCATCCATTTTCAGTTGGGAAAGAGAATGATTTTGTTTCTTCTGCTTGTTATAACTGCCCTGAGTCCTTGGAATGAGATTAAATATACATGAAGTTTTATGGGACTTTCTGGATGTATCCCATGAACATACGAAGCTGCCTTATGCTTTTTGCTATTGTGAATCATTCCCTCTTACTGAAGAAGAAGAGAAGAGATTGGATTTATACCCCACCCTTTACTACCCAAAGGAGTCTCAGAGTGGCTTACAATCTCCTTTCCCTTTCCCTCCCCACAACAGACACCCTGTGATGTAGGTGGGGCTGAGAGAGCTCCGACAGAAACTGCTCTTTTTCAAGAACACCTCTGACAGAACTATGGCTTGCCCAAGGTCATCTAGCATGTGCCAGTGGAGGAGTGGGGAATCAAATCCTGTTCTCCCAGATTAGAGTCCGTGCGTTTAACCACTACACCAAACTGGCTCCTGAGACACTTACAAATTAAGATGGGTGCATGAAGAATGATGCTCAAATGGTTTTGCTGTTTTCTAACTGATTGTACACCAAGGGGGCTTATTAATGATGCCAAATCTGCTATTTGGGACTTACTTTTCACACAAGGGTCAGTGGTATCCCTGATGGTTCACATTATTTATTGTCAGCAGCTATATGAAATCATCCAAAGTTCTGGAGTTGTGTGTAGAGAATTGAAGGCCCAGGGGGCAAAATGGGATAATTCTGGAAAACACACACACATATTTTTTGTTTATTTGTAGAGATTTGAAGACCCAGGGGGGGAAATGGGGGGGGGATTTCCCCCAAAGCCTTTATTTCAGTTTTTCCAATGGAAAAACTGAAAAATGTTGGGGAGTACTGGGAAAAAACTCCTATGAATTATTTTATCTTTTAAAATGAGTGAAATGCTTTTAAAGACAAGGTGGGCATGCTGTAGACATATACAGCTCTTAAATCACCTAGCTTCTGTGGGTGTTAGTAGAGCCTATTTTGGTATTTTTGGTGAGTATTTGTGTGTGTGTGTGCTTGTGAGCCTGGAAGTCAGTAAGTATTGCAGATATTTACATTCCCCCCCCCCAATTCTGTTTTTTTCTGCAAAAAATTAGGGGGGAGGATGTGGTTTCATAATTCTTGGATATTTTACACCTCCAGTTGTGCATTGCCAGCATATTGATGACATGCAGCTCGTGTAAATGTCTTTACATAAGCCTCCAGAAGCAACCATCTCTGTCCTAGGCCACTCTCTTCAGGCTGTAGTGAAGAAGCTCTGGTGGGACAAGCTAAACTTGAATCCAGATGAGATGGGCTTTTGGTATGGGCAGGAAGTAATTGTATTTGGGCTTTTGGGTATGCGTTAAGTTTTTTGGTTTTGTTTTGTTTGTGCTAAGTTTTTTTTAATATGTTCTATGCTGCTGGATTAATGTTATTGTCATGGACCTAGTTCTTGCCCTACCTTGCTGGAGGAAGAAAAGATCAGAAGGCAGTAGTGAAACTGAAAGATTCTTTGAGAACTAGGTGTACCTAGTTCAGTATTGGCAGAGAAAGGTATTTCATGACAACTGTTACCTTTAACTGGAAATGCCAGGGATTGAATCTGGGACCTTCTCAAAGCAGGTGCTCTGTCAATGAGTCACAGCCTGTCCCTGAGAACCAGGAATTCCTGTTCTCCTTGATGATCAGATAACTTGGGGGAGTCACTTCCATATGCAGCTTGGAAGGCAGTCTTCTGACAGCTTCCAAAGGAGATGTGCTCAGTCCCAATTTTCCCATTCAAATATTTACCAAAGTATTTATTTATTTACTTGGGCTTTTCTCCCCAAAATGGCTTCCATACATTTATGAAACAACTAGTTTAAACAATAGCATTCAAATAAGGCTGCCAAAGAACACACATGCATCCTGGGCAGTTCCTCATTCAACAGCTATCATAAGCCCCAGGTTAAAGGGCAAAAGTCCTTGGGCTTTTGCCCTTCAGCTGACACCTCTAGCAATACCCAGGCTTAAGTACCTGCAAGGAAAAGAAAAAAACCAAGTCAGCCCAGATGGTACTCAACTGATGCTAGGAAGCTAGCAGTCTTCCCACCTGTCTCCTTTGCTAAGAGGGACATGTAAATACCTGCAGAGCAGCAGATCCAGCTCACTGGGGCAGATGTATTAAAGCAACAGAAGAGGAGAGAGAGAATTAAAAATAAAACAGAAGACGTGACCAAAAGGTTAGCAAAGTATTAGTTGAAATACAGTCCCCTCCTGAATGAAAGCCCTAAGGGCTGGAAGGGAGGTTAGGATGGATTTGCAGATAGTGGCTGCACTGATTTGAATAGAAATAAATGGTAAACCCAGAATTTCCTTTTTCTTCCCTTGAAGGCTGGTGAACTAGTTTAGGGAAATTGAAAAGTTGTTTTCCTTGGGCTGGAAAAATGACAGCCAACAACCTGCAGACTGAACTATCTCATACCAGAGTATCTTGAGCCAGACTAATTTGCTTCCATTGACATGGAATATTGGGGACAGTAGTCTTTCCAGTAGCACTCAGGGCTGTTATCTGGCCTGCGAGCAATTGGTGCAAGGAAGGGAGGGCAGGAGACTGCTCCGGGGGAGGGCAAGCAGGTATATGTAGTGAGGTGTGTGTGGTCGAAGGTGTTAAGAATAGAACGGAAATTGCTAGGGGGTGGGACTATGTGGCTGAGATAAAATAGTGGGGGGGGGGAATGGCAGTGAAGGTGTTTTTTCTCTCCTCCAACCGCAGCTCAGAGAGGATGAGAGAAGCCACTACATGGAGGGGCGGAGCCGAGTGGCCAGCACTGCCACCACTGCACCAAACAGTGACCGTGAAGAGGGCTGGCGAGAGCAGGCACATGGAGTGGTGGTTTACAGACTAAGGGACGGGGCCGGCAGGGGAGAGAGAAGGGCCGGCACATGGATTGGAAGGCAACTGGGATGTCTTGTGCATGCTGCTCAGAGGGGAAAGATGTCCCAGCCTTGGAAGTGAGTGGAGGAGCAAAGGGAAAAGGGGGTGTCGCTGTTGTGAGCCAGGAGGTAGCGTGCGTGTCGGGGTGGGAGGGATGGCAACCTCCCTTTCCCCCCATCTGTTCTCAGCCCATGAAGGAAAAGGGGTCATGGGAGGACAAAAAGCACCCCTTGGAAGTTTCAGAACCAGCCTTTCCATCTGTGTTTTAAATGATTTATTGTATTTTATCATTTGTAAAATGTATATTGTTCATCAGTTTTGTGGAAGCCGCCCTGAGCCCACCTTGGCGGGGAGGGCGGGGTAAAAGTTAAAGTAATAAATAAATAAATATAAATATATCAGGCCTTCCCCTTGCCCCATCACTTCTGTGGGAAATGCAGGAGGTATGAGAAGTGGGGATGGGAGAACCTAGGCGAGCCAGGTTCAGACCCTTCCCCCTCCTCCTGAGCCAGGACCCTGCCGTCTGGGTCACCCAGCCCAAAATGCAACCACTGTGACAAAGCTGTAAGAACACACGAGTAATATTTTTAAAAATCATGTAAAGTAAAGGTAAAGGTTTCCCTTGCTTGAAGGCCAGTCAAATCCGACTCTAGGGGGCGATGCTCATCTCCGTTTCCAAGCCAAAGAGCCATCTCCGTTGTCATGTGGCCAGCATGACTAGACGCCAAGGTGCATGGAATGCTGTTACCTTCCCACCAAAGTGGCACCTATTTATCTACTTGCAATTTCTTGTTTTCGAACTGCTAGGTTGGCAGGAGCCAGGACCAGAGATGGGAGCTCATTCGATCATACGGCACTAGGGTCTCGAACTGCTGAACTACTGGCCTTCCAGTTTCCAGTTCAGCGTCTTAACCTCTGAGCCACCATGGCCCCCTGTGTGGACATGTAAGGTATCCCCCCTTTTATGATATCCCTTGGAAAAAACTAGTCTTGCATATGATTAAATATATTTTTTCGGCTTTTGTGGGTTCCCCAGTAAATCAATTGCTTTCACTCCCAGGAATTGATTGCATTTGTATTTTAAATAAAAATAATATTGTTAATTGGGATTGCCTGTGTCTTTTATAAAGTTTATATCTGAAGTACCTGAAATTACACTTTATGGCACACACGGCCCTGCCGACAAAGTAACATTTATGTCAGTTATCTGGCCCTTGTAACAAATTAGTTCAACACCTCTGCAGAGCTTAGGGAAAGTATATGTGGAGAACAAAGGAAGAGGATGTCTGAAGTTTAAATATGCCTAGTCTCAGATGAGCTATAAAGCTAAAGAAAAAGGACTTTGTCAAACTGGAACGTGGAGATAGTGCAGAGAACAGAGGCCTCGGAAATGATCTTTTATAGGCAAACAGTGCTGGAACAAAGTGTTTCCAATTTGTGCTTGAACAGATAAAAGTTCACACCACCAAGAATGACCCTGACATCGTTTATTTTCTTAGAAACTGTGAAACAGCAGAATAGAACAATGATGGAGCACTCCAGAAGAAAATAATTGGGAGAGGAAACCACAAAATAAATAGAAAGGCTTAGACTGACACTGGGAATTTCCCCATGCCTCGGTTCTATAGTTCTGGAATGGCTATGGGGTTAATAGCCTCTGGTGCCTCCCCTGAAAAAAAATGCCTTCCATTTTCAAAGGACTTGAGAAGATGTAGAGATCTTTTTATCCTTTTTTCCCTCCACCAACAATACTGGTAGGAGAGCTCCAAAGAAATGTTTCCAGAAGATATGGTAGCATGGTTGGCCTTTACTTTCTTAAGTTCTGAAGCCACCCATTCTGATGAGCTACTGTAATACAAGAGGGGGATCTTGCTTCTCACTACATGGAATCTCAGTGCCCACCAGCTTCATTGGATGCCCTCGGGTTCTAGTATTTTAGGACTGGGAGAAAAATGTATCTTTGTCAACTCTCTCCACCCTGTGCATAATTTTAAAATATTATGTCCCCCTTGTTGTTGTTGTTGTTCAGTCGCACAGTCGAGTCCGACTCTTCGCGACCCCATGGACCAGCTCCCGCCAGGCCCTCCTGTCTTCCGCCGTCCTCTGAAGTTGGCTTAATTTCATGTTCGTTGCATCGATGACACTGTCTAACCATCTCATTCTTTGCCGTCCCCATCTTCTTTGACCTTCAGTCTTTCCCAGCATCAGGGTCTTCTCCAGTGAGTGCTCCCTTCTCATTTGGTGGCCAAAGTATTTGAGCTTCAGTTTCATTATCTGGGCTTCCAGGGAACAGTCAGGGTTGATTTCTTTTAGGATTGACTGATTTGATCTTTTTGCAGTCCAAGGGACTCTCAAGAGTCTTCAGCACCATAGTTCAAAAGAATCTATTCTTCGGCGCTCGGCCTTCCTTATAGTTCAACTCTCGCAGCTATACAGTACTACTGGGAATACCATTGCTTTGACCATGCAGACTTTTGTTGGCAGGGTGATGTCTCTACTTTTTATCCTGCTGTTTAGGTTCGCCATCGCTTTCCTCCCAAGGAGCAGGCGTCTTTTAAGTTCATGGCTGCAGTCACAGTCTGCGGTGATCTGGGATCCCAGGAACGTGAAGTCTGTCACTACTTCCACGACTTCCCCATCTATTTGCCAAGGAGTGATGGGGCCGGATGCCATGATCTTAGTTTTTTTTTATGTTGAGCTTCAAGCCCACTTTTGCGCTCTCCTCTTTTACCCTGAGCAAGAGGCTCTTTAGGTCCTCTTCACTTTCTGCCATTAGAGTGGTATCGTCTGCATATCTGAGGTTGTTGATCTTTTCCCCAGCAATCTTAATTCCCGCTTGTGATTCATCCAGGCCAGCATTTCGCATGATGTACTCTGCATATAGATTGTACTCTGCATATAGATAAGCAAGGTGACAATATACATCCTTGTCGTACTCCTTTTCCTATGCTGAACCAATCAGTTGTTCCATATCCGGTTCTAACTGTCGCTTCTTGGCCCCCTTAGTTGTCTCTAAAGTCCCAGACTCCTCACCCTTTCCTCATAGTCCCTCTCCATCACTTCGTAAATGTCTTTCTACTCTTAGGGTAGAAAAGGGCCAGAGCCCAGTAGAACCTTAAAAACTAGCAGCATTTGTGGTAGAGTACAAGGTTTTGAGAGTCACTGCTCTCTGAAGAAGTGAGCAGTGACTCATGAAAGCTCATGCCTGGCCACAGGTTTTGTTAATCTTTAAGGTGCTCCTGGACTCTTGCTTTTTTCTTATGCTACAGATAGGCTAACACGGCTACCCATCTTGATCATAGGATAAGAAGGGTGCTCAGGAAAGTGGCCTTCGCATCAGCTGCCTGTATTCCCATTCTTCTTCCCTGATAGTTGCCGTATGATGTTGTAAGGGAAGCTGGATTCTTCCCAGGCCATCAGTGCAGAACGTTTTTCAAACAGCCCTAGTCTGTTGCTTTTTAAAGTTGTCATTGTTTGGAAATGTCAGATTAAAGAAGATCTTAGAGAAGTCCTGCCTTTTAGTTTGTTCAAGGCTCCACAATGTTAGATCCCCAGGCATTCAAAATAAATCCACGTTTAGAAGTAATGCAAAATTTATTTCAATCAGGAAAATTTGGTTCAATCAGGAACAAGGACATTGTTAGGAATAACTGCAATCGTACTGGGACTACATAATAAAGGAACTTGAACCAGGTAAGGGCCAATTAGCCCCTTTCCCTCTGGCGGGAATAGAACAGAGAACGCGCGCCCAATTCCTTGGGAACGTGACGGTTCTACATTATACACAAGTTCAGTTCTCAGGCAAGCTAACCATAACAGCGAAGCGATACCACGACTCCCACCTCCAGCTGCTCGACCTTGGCCAGTTCCGCAAAGCTACACAGTTGATATAATGAAGCAAAAGGGCACACCGGGGGGGGGCACCGGGGGGGGGGGGGGAATGGGTGGAACAGCTTCTACAGGTAATACCATATACACCAGACACAATGGCAGCTAGCTGACACACACTAATCTTAGCGGGACATTTAAAACAAATGTTTCACAACACAGTCAATGGAAAAACTACTAAATACCTTAATAAGTTTAGCACACTTGGAGAGTGGGAAAACAACCTTTATATTGCATAGCTTTCCAAATTACCCGCTATTTTTGTTTCCATTTCTTAAGTAGAAAGTTTTCAGAGTACAAATTAGTTCTGTTTGCAATCGCCTGAAGTGTTAATTCTGTTGCCTAGTTGCCCTTAATTTCCAACTTTCCGCACTCTGAAAATCATTCCCACTAGCAGCAGGATTCCTTCTTGTGAAAAAATTGTAAACAGAACTACACCATTTTAAGTTAATTCAAGTGAGTGGGCCTAGAAGGAAGTAACCCTGCTTAAGACAGCACTGTAAGTCGACACATGCATAGCAGCCTTTCTTAATAGTTATGCAGTGGTAATAAAGTCATTGGAACCAACTGGGTTTTTTTTCCATTTTAAGTTGTTCCACATTCTTGCCAAAAGCTGGATTGTTTGTAGTCCTGTGTAAAGTACAAGTTGGGAAGTATTGAATTGAATGTTTTATACCTGATCCTTGCCCTGTGAAGTGATTTTGTAATTCAGAATCCAAAGAGGAAATAAAATAGCATTGTCCAACTCCTCCAGCATCCCCATCAAAAATGCAATATGGGTCACTCACAGGACTCAACAAACCAAACTTCCTCGTCATCAGAATTATCTGAATCGGAGAAAGGAGAAGCCGCTCCCAAACTGCAGAAAACGAAGAAATCTAAGAAGAAAAGACTCTAAAACTAAAGCATGAGTGCTAAGGGCAGTAATTGTGCCAAGCTAATAACTTTATACTTTTTATAATCGAACTAATCTCTGTATAACTTGTACTAATAGGTTAAAAAGGTCTATTTTAAAGCTTTTTTAGATCGTTATTTGTATTAGTCTTTACCCCTTCCCCATATCCAGTAGGAAATTTAGAATAGAATGGTAGTTTTTCCTCCCCTTATCCAGTAGATTATATGTATTTAGACTTCCCTGACCCATTTCCCATAGTAATAGTGATAGGGCATTAGTACTCCTTTCCCCATTCCATATATATGTAGTGTGTAGAAAATGCAAAATAAAAAAATTCCCCTTCGGGGGACCCAAAAAAAATGCAATATGGTCAAATGGTGTCCACGTAGTAATCAAATGAATCTGTTTCAAAACACAGGCAGCTCAATTAGGTTCTGTAAAATGAAATAAACGGGAAACACAGCCTAAGAGCTAAATACACAAACACACCACTGTGTGAAAAGACATCTTCTACGTGGTCTCTGTGCTTCACACCCATGGGATTCAGTGTGCATGCGCTGGATCGATCGGTGCTGTAGCAAGCTCTTTTAACGGATTTTTGCGCCCAGTCCCTCGGGCATGCGCAGGAACCCCACCGTGCATGCCCGGGGGTGGGGGGACGGACATCCCGCCAGTTCCTTTCTTACCGCCACGTTGAGTAGGTCAGATCAGTTCGCTTGTGGCTCTTCACCTCAGCTCTTCAGAATTATTTTCTTATTCTATTTTTCTTTTTTAGTTGTTTGTTCTTCAAAAAAGCTTTAAAAATTATTTGTTTGTGAGGGGGAGTCTACCAATTACCTCAGGCCTTCGGGCTACCGCCTCCCCTCAACGTTCCCTCTTCTTCGCTTCTTTTATGGAAAAGAAGTGGGGCTTTTTCAACAGGTGTAGGGGTTGCGGCAGCAAACTTGCTCCTCCCGACTGTCATACCCTCTGCATTTTTTGCCTCAGAGAGTCTCACCAGCCAGAGTCCTGTCGTCACTGTGCTCGTTTCTCCAATCAAACACGAAAAAAACGTGCTGCACGCCTTAAAGTGGCGCTGCTTGAATCAGCCCTTACTCCTGCCTCAGCGATGGAGGAGAGACCATCTACATCGACAGCTCCGACATCGAGGCCTGCCTCCAATGTCGACCGCCCGACACCAAAGTTCCCGACATCGAAGGTGAAATCTTCCACTTCCATGCCAGTCAAAAAGGCTAAGGCAAGTAAGGATCACAAGTCCGTGAAGAAGGGCACCACCAAGTCCCTTAAGGCGGCGAAGGTGGTCATCTGTGCATTCAAACCACCCGCCCTCCTTCCCCACTGCTGTCAGCTTCTACATTTTTAATAGGGGTTGATTTGCGGCGGTTTGAAGGAACTGGTGGGATGTCCGCACCCACCCCTCTGTGCATGTGCGGTGGGGTTCCTGCGCATGCCCGAGGGACTGGGTGCGAAAATCCGTTAAAAGAGCTTGCTACACCACCAGTCAATCCAGCGTGTGTGCACTGAATCCCATGGGTGTGAATGCACTGATGACCACTCGAAGATCACCAGTTACTGGTAAGCAACCTGCTTTTTGCCAAACATCAAATGAATCTTATTGCACCATTTTCAATGAATGTATGTTATATAAAAAAGATTACTTTTTGAAAATGGTGGCTACTCAGCTCAGTAAATGTACAAACATTTCAACCAACCATATAATATGAAAACTTCATAGAAAAAGCAGCTAATCAACTCAGCAGCGATCTAGCCTTGAAGTCCAACAATCTTGGCTCCACTGTGCAACTCTGCAGCTAGAGACCCGGCAAACTTGGCATATGTATTGACTTGCCAGTAATTAAACTTTGAAGGACTGCTGTCTAATTGTTGAACATTAATGGCGTGATATGTGCTTTAAAAGTTACAAGATGTTTTGTGCCAACTTTGTGAAGTTTTTCTCCTGTTATCTGAAGAACTGTTTTGGCTTGTGATAAAGGCTACAGCCGAAACGAGGAACTTCAGGTGCCTTTTCCCATTGCCAAGTTTGCCGGGTCTCTAGCTGCAGAGTTGCACAGCAGAGCCAAGACTGTTGGACTTCAAGGCTAGATCTATAAATTGCTGCTGAGCTGATTAGTTGGCTTTTTCTATGAAGTTTTAATATTGTATGGTTGGTTGACGGTTGGTTACAATATTGTTTGTACATTTACTGAGCTGATTAGCCACCATTATCAAGAAGTAATAAGTCTTTTTAATATAACGCACATTTATTGAATGGTGCAATAAGATTTATTTGATGTTTGGCAAAGCCTTTTTACACAGTGGTCTGGTTTTTGCAGTTAGATTGTGACAGGTGTGCAATCTGACACTAATTTCAAGTTCAAAATGGTATCTTTTTTAATGTGCCACCCTGGCTTGCAGAATAACAATTGCAATAAATGCAAGATAATCATCTGTTCCATTAGTTTTATGTCTTGAAAGAGCAATTACAGCAGAATCTTCACATGCAGAATGAACCTAGCTCACCTCCAGAGTGTACCTTAGCTGATTCCCCACCCTCTATCTTGTCCATCCATGAACAAGATTGCCTTCTTAAAATGTTTTTGAAATACCACATGCACTTTTATGTGAGTTTACTCCTGTCTCACAATGAAAAAACAAATCACATATGTTGAAAATAAAGTTGCAGTGCTGTTCCAGAGAATGTGGTAGATTTTGTTAGGTCTCAGGACCCAGTAAATAAGACTCCCTCCACAGAAGGTCTGCACTACTCAAATTCAGATCCATAGAATACAAACAGCTCACATTGGAAACTGTGTGCATTTATACAGAAGCAAAATTGCTTCCAACATTCTCAAAACAGTACCTTTGTATATAACCTAAAGTGGCAATCCTATTCATACCACAAGCTAATATTAACAAAAAGCTAATGAAGTTGCGGTGGCTGAGTGGTTAAGACACTGAACTGCAGGCTGGAAGGTTGGTAAATCAGTAGTTCGAGACCCAAGTGCTGCAAGACGGAGTGAGCTCCCGTCTCTGGTTCCAGCTCCTGCCAACCTAGCAGTTCAAAAGCAAGACATTGCAAGTAGATAAATAGGTACCACTTCGGTGGGAAGGTAACAGTGTTCCGTGCACCTCAGCATCTAGTCATGCTGGCCACATAACCATGGAGACATCTTCAGACAGCGCTGGCTCTTCAGCTTGGAAATGGAGATGAGCACCGCAACCCTAGAGTTGGATTCGACTGGCTTTCAAGCAAGGGAACCTTTACCCTAATTAAGCTGCAAAATTGCTCCCGGGCCATACCACTTCAGACTGCAGGTTGAGGGGGTGGGGGTGGGGATCTTATGGTCATATTCTGTCATGTAAAAAAACAATTATGCCCATGGAAAACTAGATGCCAGAGAGGGGGGAGTCTAGTTATGCTAGCTTTCTACATGTAGTAATGCCCCCACCATGGAAGAATCTTTCATCTGTTTAGTTCCCTAGCTGTGTAGCCTGAATATAGTCCAGGAACAATTTTACTAACTCATTGTCTGTTTGTATGAACTAAACCTTTTACATTTAAGCTACACCAGGAACACACAAGGACTCCAAGCATTGTTGAAAAATTTATTACATATCAGAATTCTAACATTCTTACAAAAACATACTTTACAAAGTTCCACAGGTGAAATGGGCAGTTGTCAGTATTGATCAGTACTATTAATTACCATACCATTAAGCTACTGAATTAGTATTAAGGCTCATAAATGTAAAAAGCCAACTGAATTTTTTTTAACATTTATCATTTCTAATAAGTGTCTCCAAATTCAGTCCTAGTCAACTATATTAATAGCATGCTTTTCAGTAGATGTTACTAAACTATCCAACTTTTACCATTTTTTAAATAGCCCAAGTAATTGCTGTTGATTTTTTACCATCTTCTACATCAGTTACACCACGTGAGAACTCCCAGAATCTTAATCAAAACTTAAGCAATACAGATGCCTTTATATGTTGATAAACATTTTGTCAAATATTTCCTTCACTAGATCTGTTCCAAAATACAATCTAACATGTCTTAGAAATGTAAGATTAAACTAGACAGATTTGCTATCTGCCAGCATTTGAAGTAGTTCGCGTTGTCTAAAGAATAACCTGAAACAGATGCCTTGTGTTTGGTGTTGGGATGAGACAGCTTGGTGGCTGTCACTTCAAGTTTCTCAGGCATACAACACTTTTCGGTCAACTACCGAATTTAACTGCTGCTTTGTGGCCGTGGTTTCTTCAGATGCACCTCGCACACGCAACTAGTTGGTGAGTGCCAGAGGATAGATCCTTAATTAGAAATTGCTCACCAAAACATAGGGGATGGTCCCTGCGCTTGCAGAGGTTAGAAAAGAAGGTTAAGTCCTCTTGCCCCGCCCTGCCCCACCCCCTTTCCCTCTCCTCACAGAACTGAGGCCTCCTTACAACCTGGTCCAGGAAAGAACCTGACTGGTATCACTCATCATGGAATCTGATCTTTGGATTATTGATCTTATATCTGCTATTAGTACTGAATATATATTTTTAAAAACATGGATGGAAGGTGCTGCTGCTGTTTGGACTAAGGCACTACTAACAGTCGTTTGCAGGTTGCTCCCAATATCTTTGGCTTAAAACACATTGCTGCTCTAAAAGATCTGGTACACAATTCCTCACACTTCTTCTTTACTTCAGTTTCCAAAAGAAAAAAAGTGAAAACATTTTGTCACAATTACCAAATGTTTTTAAAATCCAAAAGAATTTATTTTCTTTACCAGATGCTTAAAATGTAATCAAGAACATGCAAATGAATAGGAAGAAAAATGGCAAAAAGGAGGCTTGGCTTTAGCTTCCATGGATATGTTTATTTCACAGGAATTACTGTGATTAAAAAATTCTTTATCCAACTTCCAGAAAAGGGAAGCCCTTTATTTGTAACATTATAATAACTGCTGTAGGTGACCTTATTGCATCTCTGGTGAAATAGGGACTAAACAGCATAGCAACATTTTTGAACCCCTATCATGTGAATTCTGTTTTTAACAAAGAAAACAAATGTTTGTTTTCTTTGTTCTCATCTACTCTGTGTGTACTTATTATTTTTAAACTGCTCAGTCTGTATGCAAATAGGTAGATAAACCATGCTTGAAAGGAGCATGTATTAAATGGGTTAAAACAAAGTTATGGCAAAATAAACCACCAATCTTTCCACCATTTTGTAAATTCCTGGCAATACAGGGTTTCATACAATTGAATTGTTGCCTATATTCCAAAGCATAATTTTGCATTTAATGCCAGAAACTTGGTGAGCTGCTTCTAGATCTTGCAAGCCCACAGTGAAAAATCTTCCAAGGATTAGTCAAGAAGCCTGATATATGGCAGAGACTGAGATGATATGTAAAAACACTATCCATTTCATAGGCAACTATCTCTGAAAGTAAGGCAAGGCACAGGTTTATTGAATATATTCCACCAGTTGAAAAACAAGCACATCTTAAGCATTCTGATAGTGTCAATAATGGTATCCTTTTCACAAAAATATATGTGCAAGTGTAAAAACAAGGCTATTTTTTTCATAACAAATCGTAAGAAATATTCAGATTTAAAAATCAAATGAGTTTTCTATTATTTGTGTAGAAAAATCTTGATACATTATTTTGGGTGATCAGTTACTCTCCTCCACATTGTTCACTGGATAGTGTGGAGTTTTCTTCAGTAGCAGCAAAATCCCCAGGGTCCATCACCTGAATGTAAAACAACAACATTTTAAAGTATGTTTACTCTTGCCAGCCCACTTACAAGAATGATGATGTCAGAGTAACAAGCTATCAAAACTGAGTTCAGATATCACAGCAAAGTAAGCTTCTATGACATTAAGGAAACATAACAAAACAATCCGTCACAAGCTGTAAACCAGCAACATGAAAAAACACACAAGCTAGCGGATTGTTTTCCCAATGGGTTTTGCTTTCAGCAGCTCTTCTGTCAAACCTGTAAACTTGGAGGAGGGGAGGGAAGTATAGTTCTGTGAGCAAGCCAGGAATCTCCAAGAGAAAGTTATCAGCTCCTTCACTCACTATTTGTAGGATTCTTTAGGGGAAAAGACATGGCAGTAGAAATTGCATAAAACCAGTAATAGTATAGTGCAGGAAGGTCCCACAGTTTCAGAGGCTGGTGAGGTGGGTTTTTTAAGCAAAATAGTCTTCAGCAGAGGAAATCTGACAAAAATCAGACCACTGGTCCATCAAGGTTAGTATTATCTACCGAGACTGGCAGCAGCTCTCCAGAGTCTTAGGTTCAGGTCATTCACATCACCAACTACCTGATTCTTTTAACTGGAGATGCTGGGGATTGAACCTTGGACCTTCTGCATGCCAAGCAGATGCTCTACAACTGATCCATTTCCCTTGAATGCAAGCAGCTGTAGGTTCTCCAAAGTGCCCCATGTGTTCCCTTAAAAGACAATTTCAGGTGGGTAGCTGAGTTGATCTGCAGTAGAAAAGCATCTTGCTCTTCACGTGTGCAAACAAGGCTATCTCCAACCACCACCCCTGTTCTGCTCATGCATGCCAGATTACAGATTAGGGCTTTCTGGCAATTTTTTCTTTTTGGATATGGAATTGTAGGCCCATGATATACATAAAATTTTGCTATAAGTGGATAAAAAAGAAAATTGTGATGTCCTTCCTTACAGCTGATAATCACATCAAACAAAATCACTGTTATTCTAAAGGGGCTCCCAACCTTTTTGAGCCTTCACGCACTTTTGAAATTCTGACCCAGCATGGTGGACCCAGCCACAAAATGGCTGCTATAAAATGGTTGCTGCAGGAGGTGGAGCCAGCCACAAAATGATTGGCGTAGCTTTACTTCAGTCACACAGTAGTTTCTTGTTCTGTAGTGGCAGCTGTTGCCAAAGCAATATTAAAAAAACGTGCACAGCCCATCAAATCTCCAATAGCCAATCAGAAGCCTTGCTGGGCAAAAGCCCTACCTGGCCCCACCCGCTTTCTAAAAACACTTGGTGAGTGCCAGAAAAGGTGTTGGCGGATGCCATGGCACCTATAGGCACCACACTGGGACCCCAATCCAAAGTATAGACAGAATATGCAGTTCACATATTGTGCCATCATGCTTAAAACTCCTTCGGTTTGACATTATTGAATACAGAAAGGTGCTCACCAAGCTGTCCAATTCCCAAGTCAATGGCTAATAGTTTAGAGCTGGAAAAAACACTACGGATTAAAAACAAAAACAAACCCCGCCCGACTCCCCTAGAAGTAAATATGGGTCATCATTTTTCTTTCAGTGGGCAAATGTCTACTCAAAACTAATGGGAAAGAAAAACAACCAAGAATGATTTCATGCAAAGGGCTTGCTGCATGGTCTATTAATACATTTACCAGGAAGTCTGTAAGCAAGAAGGAAAAACGAACAAACCAGAGTAAACATCTGGTTAGATTCAGTAGTTTGACATTAACATGAAATTGTAAGGTGCCACTGTGAATGCTTGGGCTCTGAGCAGCCTGGCTTCTTATTCCTTTGCCACCCTGGCAGAGTGATCCCAGTGCTTCAAGGGTGTCATCCAGACTGAGCTCTCAGTCAACAGATCCCAAGGGGCAATCCCAGCCCATCAGGCCCGATAAAGCTCTAGCCTCAGGGCTTACTCCAACCCATCTCTTGGGTGACGTTGTTTCCTGGCTACAGCTCCTGTGCCTCTCTTTCTGCCCTGGAGACTCCTACCGCTGCCTGATTCAGACTACGCACCTTTGTCTGGCCCTTTCGATCTTCAAAAGCCTCCTGGGACCTCGACCCCTGACTGTCTTTTGGTTACACTGCTGCTGCAAGCTCTTCCTCAGTGTATGAACCTGACTGATTGTGGCTTTCCTGACAAAAAATAAAAGCCATTTAGGTTAACTATACTTGTGAGATAGGCATGATCCAAGATTTTACTTGTATTTGGGATTTTATTTTTTATTTTTTTAAACTGTGATGCTTAAAAGTAGCCTATGCCAACCATCATTTACTTTGGAAGCCAAGCAAGTATGTTTAATGAGTCCAGCATTTTCCTGCCTGCCGTGATTCATACCGTTATTAAACAAGAAGAGAAAGGTATAAAAACAGAGTGGACTTGCGTCATATTCTGCATTCAGGGCTAAACCACACTAGTCTCAGGGGTCGGTGCTGAGCGTGAACAGGCTTAGCCTGCAGCTGCGTGGTTCAGTGTACTCCCTGGTCTAAAAGAGAGTTAAATTTAGCACCATTCAGAATATTAACTGTGGCTCCTGGCCCTAAAAACAGGTAAACACAGCTGCATCTTGAATTCTTACTATCCAGCCCTGTCTTTGCCCTTTGTTAGTACCAACATCACCAATTGACTGATTTTTCTTGTTTCCTCTGTCAAAAGGCAGTGTGACATTGCATTACACATTACATACTGCATCATCTCTCCTTGTCTAAACTAGGGGGTGAGGAAAGTCCTGCAAAGGGCATCCACAAGAACAGCTGCATGTAAGCTGCTTTAAGGACTTGCAGTCAGTATAGGTGCTGAGACGCTTCTTTCCACGTGAAATAGTAAAAAGCCCAGTAGCACCTTTAAGACTAACAAACTTTATTGTAGCATAAGCTTTCGAGAAACACAGCTCTCTTCAGCAGATGCATCGAGGGTATGGAGAAACTGGCCAGATGTACTCCATGCATCTGACGAAGAAAGCTGTGTTTCTCAAACGTTTATGCTACAATAAAGTCTATTCTCTTAAAGGTGCTACTGAGCTTTTTACTATTTTGCAGCAACAGACTAACACAGCTACCTTCTTTCCATGTAACAAACGTAGCCTTTTCCATGTGGGTTTTCCCCCCCACAGGATCATGCCACATTTGTGTACCTCTCAGGTTTTCCCCAGTTTTTCTCTGATCCTTCTGGAACCTGCTTTGCTCTGAAGTTTTGGGAAAGACTGCAGCCAAGTTTGGATGGCTTCCCTGTAGATAGGAAAGTTTGGGTTTTCCTGCTCCTGCCCACACAGCAGCCATTTTTTTTGCCCCAGTCCCCATGGTGGGCATCCCCCCTTCCAAAGGGGCTTTTATTTATTTTTTAATTTTGGTCGTTTAACTAGTAACTGAATATCATTATAACAATCTGTATCTGGTTCTCTAAATCCCCAGCTATCATTTTTTAAATAAAAGTAAGACTCTAACCTCTTTTGGTGTGGAACTATAATTTCATATCTCCACAGTGAAAGAGGATATAGATTAACTTTTTTTAAAATGACAGTTGGGAATTCAGAGAACCTGAGATACAAATTGTCATAACCATTAAGGTAAAGGTTCCCTTGCTCGAAAGCCAGTCAAGTCTGACTCTCATCTCTGTTTCAAAGCCGAAGAGCCAGTGCTGTCCGAAGACGTTTCCGTTGTCATGTGGCCGGCATGACTAGACGCCAAGGTGCACGGAACGCTGTTACCTTCCCACCGAAGTGGTACCTATTTATCTACTTGCAATTTCTTGCTTTCGAACTGCTAGGTTGGCAGGAGCTGGAACTAGAGACGGGAGCTCACTCCGTCATGCGGCACACTCGGGTCTCGAACTGCTGAACTACTGACCTTCCACAGCCTGCAGTTCAGCATCTTAACCACTTGAGCCACCGTAGCTCCCTGTCATAACCATACTCAACTGCCAATTCAAAAACTCCCCAAAACCTTGGGAAAGCTTTGGTGGCATGGTGGGTGGCCTCTGCCAGGAAACGGGGGCAGGGAAGATGAGGGAATCCTGTCATGTAGTAGCCCTGATGCCACTGTGATATATTGGCAGCAACAACAGGGAAACCACCATACAAGGCTGCCCCCATGTGGAAACAGGCATTAAGAGGCAAAACTACAAACGGGCTGGCTTGCCAGAACTTAATATCCTTTTGTGTGGATATTATATATAATGTTAAAGTCCAACATTAAAAGCCTGTACTTGACTGTCATGCTTGCCACATGTAGGCAAATATGGCCTCTCCTAATCACTCTTGCCTCCCCATTTGGTATAGTGGTTAAGACCGGTGGACTCTAATCTGGAAAATGAGGTTTGATTCCCCACTCCTCCACATGAAAGCCAGCTGGGTGACCTTGGGTCAATCACAGTTCTCTCAGAGCTTTCTCTCAAGAGCAGTTCTGTTAGAGCTCTTTCAACCCCATCTACCTCACAGGGTGTCTGTTGTGGGGGGAGGAAGGGAAGGAGATTGTAAGCTACTCTGAGTGAAGGGTGGGGTATAAATCCAACTCTTCTTCTCCCCCCCCACTGAATCAGCCCATTCTTCACAGCACAAAACATAACATACTTGCCAAAGCAAGATTTGTAATCAAATATGGCTCAGATGGATTTGTTAATCTTTTCAAAACTCTGCCTGTCTGCCAAATATATTTGTATGATCAGGCCATTTACCATCCAGTCCTAAGGAGAGGCATTGATAACAGCCATTTTAAAGCTGTGCAGAAAGAAGATAACACACAAGTAGCTAGAGAGACACTTTCTGACAGAAATTAGTTCCCTGCTCTGTGGATGGAGGATATACTTTGATGGCAAGGACAGCCCTACCATACAAGTTCAGTACACATAGTGCTTACAGAGATAAATACTTCTCTGCTCTCATTTAAAAAGTCGAATCTGACGCCACACTGGCATGTTATCTAATGTCACTGGACTCTCATACTGGCAAGACACAGCACAGGGCATCCTGAAAGTCATGCTGACAACTTAGGTCAAAAATAAACAAAGGTAAGCTAGTAATAAAGACAGGAGAGCTGAACATTAAAATGGGCCATAATTTTTAGTTGGTTAGTTGGTAGTGCCAACTAGCAAACACATAGAAGTTTATGGGATGGGTGTATGCGTTTTGCTTGCATTTTTGCTCTGTCATGAGATGCATCAAGAATGGTACCAAAATGGTGCCAGGTTTTCCAACTACCTGAACACCCCTGCAACTATTTTGCGGGGGGGGGGGGCTTTCCCCGCCTTGCTCTGCTCTTTGGACCTTAGCTGCTATGATGGACTACATTTAAAATGATGTTTCCCTAATGCAGCAAAATCAGAGAAGGGAGGTGAATAGTTAACTCTGCTCTAGAATGTTGAGCTTGAGTGACAGGCCGCTCCTTTTCTCTGATTGGCCAGCGTCAGCTGGGGGAAATATAAAACCAGCTGTGTGCTGAGGGAAGAGTGAGTTCGTTTTGAGTCCAGTGGCAGTTACTATTCAGTAAAGAAAAAGTTCAGTTACAGGAGTGGATATCTGAAGACTGTCATACAGGTTCACCTTTTGAATACAGGGAGAGACTCCTGGTCCTAGCTGTGTTAAACATAACCTGAGAAATATTACCATCTAAGAATTCAGAGTCTAGTGTCAGCTTACGCTGAAGTATATTTTCACACAGACACCAAGAACTGGGGTTTGAGATTTTGGTAAAGATTGACTGGGTAGCAGGCTGAAGCTCCCAATCAAGCCAAAAGGAATAGGATTGTGTTTTCAGGGAAGAAATAGAAGTCCTGTCCAGTTGTACAGGGAATTGGCACTGAGGCAGTCCCTGGTCTGTTGTGAGAGGAAACAAGTATAGACTACTCAGGGGAAAGAAAACACATTGTGATTTCAGAAAATGGGAAAGAATGTGATACACTAAAAGAGTGACCTTTCCAGAAAAACAAAAGTTATTAGGAAACTATACGCAGAAACATTGTAACTGAAACCAAAGTACTTAGTCAACCATCTCTCACTGATAAGAACCAAGAATTTGTGAAAATCTGCTTCAACACCATCTTGTCTGTCAACTGAAATATATACTGTTTTACCACCATTTACCTCAGCCTTTCCAATTCCTGACTACCCCATACCATCCCTGCCTATTGAATAAAATCTTTATTATTGTTCACTGTTACATAGTCTCCAGTGCCATTTCAAGGGATCTGTTTTCTCCTGACAAGTTCCTGAGCTGGGCAAAAGCCAAATTAGATTCTGTCAAAGGGTGGGACATTTCAGATTTATAAAGCCGCAGATATTATTACACTACTGGGGGCCAGCTCAGCACCTGAAGGGAACTAAGAATTTTGGCAAGGAAAATCTGCCTCACAGTGAAGGAGGAGGAGGAGTCTGTCATAGTTGCGTTTGCCCCGGACCTCTCCAGACCTCAAGCCCAGGATTTCAGGTTGTATGTCATTCCCCTAAAACATCCCAATTTCCTCCTCCCTTTTATAAGTGTGCCCTTTTGTTGGGGTGAGTGTGTGATACTTAGAGAATTAGTTCTCAGGTGCTTAGCGTAGGTTCTTTACACTTTTACTTCTTTTACTTTGTATACAATAAAGCTGTTTGTTTGTGGGTTTTTTAAAAAAAAACAATGGTACCAAAACAAACAAGAAATTTTCTAAGCAACAGCCGTCTGTAAAACCTCAGGTGTCACATGAGTATTCCTTCGCATTTGATCCAATGCTGCTAGGAACATGCAAAGACACTCTCAGCTAGCCTTAACTGTGCTGCTGCTAGCTGTATGAAATAGCACAAGATGGACACAGCAAAGCCGTTACAGACAACGACGTATGACCAACAAATTCTCAGTACCATTTCCAGTTATATCTTGTCTTATGTCGAATGATTCTCAAAGCGGCTACCAATAGTTTTGAAAACATAGCAGTACCATTAAAAAACATAAATCCCATATTAGAAGTATCCATCATGTTTGCTCATAACCTGTGTCAATGAAAAAACAAAGAGCTAGTGTAATGGAGTGGTCAGAGTGTCAGACTAGATCTGGGAGACCCAAGTCTGGATCCCCAACTCTGCCATGGGAGCTCACTGGGGGGCCTGGGGCCAGCCACACACACTCTGCCCAACCCACCCTCAAATGGTGGTTGTGAGGATAAAATGGAGGAGAGGAGAACAAGGCAAGCTACTCTGGATGCTCAATGGGGAGAAAGGCGGGGTACAAATCATGTAACCACCACAAATAAATAAATAGAACCACCTTTATTCTCCCTTTAGCTGGATTAATTTCAAACAAAACTGTTGACCCTCACACACACACACCCACACACCGCTTTTACGAATACACCAGACTGAAAGATCCACTGTATTAGTAGCAGTGGGTTTACGCAGGAAAATACTGAGCCATGTAAAAATTCATAAGTGCAAATGAATGGGATAAAGTATAATTAAAAGAACAGTTCTTGAAGCTGGGCATGAATTTAAATAATCTAATTAATCTGTGCACAATACCTGAAGTGCAATCATATTCCCAACTTGTGAGTTTTAATTTTCATTCCAAACTAAGTAAAGCTGACACAAGGGTCCAAAGTTCAAAGCAATTTTTAATCCTTAAAAAAAGGAATGCATTGAAAACAGCATATGAAATAATTACCATGGCAACGAAATACTTGCAAATAATGAACCTTGTCACTTGAGGTATGAGTGGCCTTTTGTTAGCGAAAAATTAAGACTGAAGTATTTAGAGCAACTCTGGTAGCAAACAAAGGCAAAAACTTTATGCAGAAATATTTCATGCTTCAATAGTTTCTGAGACACACTGGCTTAAAGCCTCACACTCAAGAAAGCAGTCACAGAAGCCAGAGAAGAGGTACAAACTGCACACTGGAAGAAGCTGAAGTTCTTTAGCTGCCATTAGAACCTACATATATCAACTGGGACTCCTCCAAATCCTCATCAGAAGCATCTACTTAGTTCCACTGCACCAAGGAGGTGGGCTCTTCAGCAACCCTAACATCACACCAACCAACCCAATATTCTCTCTCTGCATTACATCGGAGACTATGCAAAATCTGATTTAATGTGGGCAGTTCAGTTGATAATGCTCTGCCTCTTGGTTCTGTGAATTAAGGCTAAATAAATGAAGAAGCAGGATTATATGAGTCTGTCATATGTACATAATACCAAAAAAAAATCAAAATGTTCACTAAGGAAATCCTTATTCCGTACTGATGAGTAATCTATAAACTCAGTAGCCAGGTATGGCTTTCCAATGTAGATTTTAAAAACTGCACATTAGAACTATATAGACGCACAACACAGGTTTGCAGAAAAATGCTTAAAAAGTGTGGAGGGGATACCAAAAAGTGTACAAGTGATATGTGCACATGTACAGACATTGCTGAAAGAGTTCTTTCACACTCATATCTCTCGAGAACACCTCAAGAGAACTCAGTTGTGATTTTGTGCTGCTCCACTGTGAGCGGTTACTTCCCAGCCAATAAACAACATGGCCTCAAAAGGAGGAGGTGGTGGTGGTGAGTAGGGGAAAATTTATTTATTTACTTACTTCGATTTATACTTCGACTTATTTACTTTGATTTATACCTCAGGGTGGGGTATAAATCGAATAAAATAAATAAGTAATTTCCCCCCTACTCACCACCACCTCCTCCTCCTTTTGAGGCCATGTTGGCTGGAGTAAAGTGGGGGGAGATATGATCAGGCAGGAAGATCAGGCAAGTGGGCAATCATGAGAGGGAAAGAACTTAAGAGGTGCCTTGCTAGATTAGACCACTATCTTGTTTCACACAGTGACTTACCAGTTGCCTTGGAGGGCTAACAAACAGAACGAAAGACTGAGCAAATGGGGGGGAGGGGAAGCAGAGAGGAAAAATGGAGCTGGAGCTAGAAAGAGGTTAAGTGGAGAGGTTAATGGTTCTCCCCACCCACACATGTCCTCCTTGTCCTACCAATTTCCTTATAACTGCCTGCATTTCCTTTGACCTTCCCAAGGTTCAGATTCTGAAAACTATTTTGGCATGAGTGGGTCAACAAAGGGACAAGAACGAAGAAACTGAAAAGGGGGGGGCGGAAAGGGAAGGAACATTAATGGGAATCACCACAGTATTTCAGGAAGGTGTATGGGTCACTGAAATATAATAGTTTGATCAGTAGAAGCTCTATCCAGCCATTCCCTTACTAAGACCATGTGCTGAAGAACAGATCTTTCGTTATGCTTGGAAAACACTGAGAAGTTTGGTGGGTAAATATAAGTTCAAGCATCCACCAGAAATTGATCACTTCTTTTACATGCAACCACTACACTTGACTGATGAACACACATAAAAATTTAACTCAGACTAGGGACCAGAGAAATGCTACCATATTTTTTAACAAACTCAGTTTATATATGAAGCCCAATGCAGTGCAGACTCTTTGGCTTAATTCTCACTTCAGATGATAAACCTGGGTCTTGCCTGTACCACTACAGACTGATTTGGCAGGGAAGGGCTCATATAATCAAGTCTTTCATTTAAAAATCCTCTGTCTGCTAGAGTGTCTCCCAGACATGCTCATTTTCTCACATACAGCAAGTTACAGACCCCTCGCCAGCAGTCTGAAGTTGCACAGCCCACCACCTCAGTGGGCTTTAGGCCTTTTTCGTTTTCTTAACAGGGAACAAAATCTGCTCACATGTGGCTGCAGTGGTTCCAGAAAAAGTGTGTGTGTGGGGGGGGATGCAAAATGTTGTTGTTGTTGTTGTTTTTACAAAACTCACATTAGTGCTAAAGAGTGCCGGGTTTTCCAACCTATACAAGATCAAAAGATTTCATACCCTCCTGTAACCAAAAAGTTGGATCACTGATTTTGCGTCATTTATTTTCCAAGAGTCCATATTCTTGAGTAAACACTAAAATACAAGTGTGAATTCAACAGCTATTAGTTTACCACATTTGTGTGGAGACTGACTGTACTCCGTTTACCTGATAACTGTTGCCTTCCCAGAACTTTTTCATCTCTTTGCGCTTCCAGGCCACTAGAGCGCTGGTGACAAGGATGCACGGCACCAAGTACAGAAGGGCTGGTTGCGCCATCTTCATCAGTGACAGAACCACAAACGTGAGCAACATGCCAACAGCATAGGCTGCAACAAAGACAAACAACAAGAATATACTAAATGACATACAGCTTTATGCTCATTGGTATTGTCATAAGCATATCAGCATTGTCAAAAAAATTGTGTTATTAGTGCTGTTTACCTACAGAGCAGGAAATATAGTACACTGAGGAAGAGCTTGTCTGAACATCAAACCTGTGACAATAGGCCACCAGAAGACCTAAAATAAAAAGGTACAAACATTATTTGACAGGTAGTCTATAGAGACTACGGGAGCAATCATAAGCAGGTCTACTCAGAAATAAGCCCCATTTTATTCCTCCTCAAAAAGTATTCTGAGGGCTGTAACCTAAGAGTGCAGTCCTGAGTGGAGTTACACTCTTTTAACCTCACTGACTTTATTGGACTTTAAAAGGTTGTAACTCTGCTTAGGGCTGTACAGTCAATGTCATTGAGCTCACACATACAGGATTAGGCAGCATATGTGAAAATCTAGCCATTGTTGTCTTTTAGAAGAAAATCTCATTGAAACCCAAAGAACTTACTTCTGACTGGATATGCTTAAAATCTGGGTGCTGCACTCTGTGCTCAAGTCGCACCTTAATGGAAAAGCACCCGTGGAGTGACAACTTAAAATGCTGAAGTTAGACCCAAGTTCATTCTGCACTGACAGTTTACTCCAGAGAATCCGAGCAGTCATTAAAGCCTGACTTGGGATTTTCATCTGCACTGTTCCCCCGCCCCCCTCCGATTTATTTATTGTGAATTCTGTGTATGCATTCTGCATCCACAACCAAAACCCACATTTTTTTTTTTGCTTAATCAGGGTGAGCACGTGACTTGTGACATGTGGGTGTGGCATCCAAATTACCCTATTGCAGCCGTGTGAGCGACACCTTTCCCCTTCACAGGGCTGGCCTCCTTCGGCCCTCCCTCCGCCTTGTTTCTAACAACTTGTAAAAGTTCCTGAGGGAAAGGTAGGGCAGCAGGAGTCTGCAAGCTTCACACACTATTCTACAAATAAAAAACAATCCCCCTATATAAGTATATAAGTAACTCAGGCGCTGTCAGCTATGCTGCCATATTATTTATAGGCCTAGAGTTAACCTGCCTGACCTGTGTACATTTGGTGCCACATTCCTTTCTTCTTGCTTCTCCCCTTGTTATCTCTGACCTTGTACTCCTGCCTGTGTAGTGTCTCCACTTTAATTAACCCTGAGACTAGTTTCTCAACCTAGGATCGGTTACCCTTTCCCGCCCACGGGAAAAGGGGCGATTGGCCTACAGGTGGTGGTGGGGGGACTTTTGAATCTGCAATATTATTGTATGCTTGTTCCTTGCTAGACATTCCTAACAGTGACCATGTTACTGCAACCATAGTCTATATATATTTTTTTATTTATTGCATTAGCAAAAAAGCCATAGCAACAGAACAGGATAAAAACATGTGACCAACACTAAATCCAAGCAAGTAATAACAAATCAGTCAGTTTTTGCAAAGATAAAACAAAAATCGAAATCATAAAAAAAAACCCACACTTAAAATTGTCAACTTAGTAAATACACAATTTGTTTTCCTAATCACTGCTGCTAAGAAGGAAGCCACTATAACCTTGGTTTGATTGTCAGAGGAATAATCAGACAATAACACTGAAACTACCCAAGGAAGAAAGGGAAGCTTTTCTTTTCTCATAACGGAAATGATATATCTCTCTCTTTCCTTATTCCACTTGGGGATGCAACCATAGTACTGACAATAAAGCAAAACCTTTCTTAAAAGTGTGTGCTCCGTTGTTTGGCTGTGGGTCCTGACAGGCGTCTCACCTCAACCTTTTATTTCCGCTCTCCCCGCCCTCCCTTTTCCCCTCAGCAGATGCTGAAGGAGCTGTCAAAACTTCCTCTCAGCTGCCCTCAGCCAGCCAGCCCAGCCACAGCCTCCGAGTCTGCCTCCTCTTCCCCTGGGGCTGGAGAAAGGCAGCTGATCCAGCTCGTCAGAGATGCTGGATTCTCCTCCACCAGGCGGGCAGCCACGGGCTGTCTCCCCCTGCCATCTTCTCCCTTCCTTCTGCCCCAGAAGGGTTTCTCTCTGCATTTGAAGGCTTTTTAAAAAGGTGATTTTGCTATAGGATGGTGGGAGTTCCAGTGTGGGATTTGTGTGCCTGCAATGCACACCCAGCTGCTCAGTTGCGACAGCTGCCTCATCCTCAGCAGCAGGGCAGGAGGAGCGGGGTCTGTGAGGGGCCAATAAGGAGTCGGAGGAGGAAGGACCTCAATGTGGGCAGAAGAGTGCCCTTTGAGGGGCCGGAAAGGGGGGGTGGGTTGCAGGGTAACATTTCTGCTTTTGAATTACCCTTGAGTTTGAAGTGAGGGGTAGAATGGTGCATGAAACATGCAGACTCTCACCGCCCTACCTTTCCCTCAGGAACTTTTACAGGGCGTCTGTTAGAAGTAAGGTTGAGGGAGGGCTGGAGGAGGCCATCCCTGTGAAGGGGAAAGGTGTTGCTCACGCAGCTGCAACAGGACCATTTGGACACCACCCCCACACATCACAAGTGACGTGATCACCCCAATTAAGCAAAAAATGCAGGTTTTGGTTGTGGATACAGAATGCATACACAGAATTCACAATAAATAAACCCATCATACAAATATAAGCAAGACTAGCAACATCTTTAGTTTCAAGGTTCCCAATTTTTATCCATTAATGACCCATGGCTGCACATATAATATAAGCTTTGGGAATCTTAATTATTGTATTTTAATATTTTTATTAACTTTTATTTTTAACAAAGTAACAAAAAAGTTACAGAGTTAAATGCAAATTGCAAATTAAATCAAACAATCAGATTTTAAAACTCTTTCAATAACCAATTAGTACAATGTACAAAGAAAAACAAACGCAAAAAATCATAATTAAAGTTAAATAATAATGGACTAAAGAAGAAGAAGAAGAGAAGAAGAGACTGGATTTATACCCCGCCCTTCACTACCCAAAGGTGTCTCAGAGCAGCTTACAAACTCCTTTCCCTTCCCCTCCCCACAACAGACACCCTGTGAGGTAGGTGGGGCTGAGAGAACTCTTGACAGAAACTGCTCTTTTTCAAGAACAGCTGTGCCAGAGTTATGGCTTGCCCAAGGTCATCCAGCCAGGTGCAAGTAGAGGAGTGGGGAATCAAACCTGGTTCTTCCAGATTAGAGTCCGCGCACTTAACCACTACACCAAACTGGCTCTACCAAGGTTTTCACAGCGACCACCTCTAAAGCCTATTTGAGTTGTTATCTTGTTATTTCTGTAAGCCACAAAGTTTGATTTGCACCTACAGCCCTTTCATTTTCCCTGTCCACTCCTCTACTGGAAGTAGGGTTGTCAAAAACCCAGGTTTGCCAGGGGTCCCCCAGTTTTGGGGGGGTTCTACCCGCCCCCAACACCCACAGCCACCCCTCTCCCTTCTCTCTTGAGTTCATGGAACCCAGGTTTCCTCCCAAGCCCGATCGCTTTTTTAAGGCGAGGAAACTGGCGTTTCTGGAAATCGGGTGTGCAAGGGGGGGGGGGGGGGCGGGGGACATTCCCAACATGATGTCATCACATCGGTGACGCCCCGCCCCCTCCAGGAACGCCCCCAAAGTCCCCCGCTGGGGGCGGAAGATGGACTTGGCAACAGAGGTCAATTTGGGGGGGATCGCGGGGGAACACAGTTCCCCCGGGTGAGGTGCGGGGCACACGACGAAGCCCCGCCCCCTGCTTCCAGCCGCCCCGCTTCCAGCCCTCATTCAGCCAGGAGGAGGCAGGAGAAGAGGGAGGGTAAGTTGCTTCCTCCCCGCCTCTCCCCACCCCTGCCTGCCTGGGGCCAGGGAGGGCCTTGGCGGGGCTTCCTCGCACTCCCGCCGGCCTTGCAGGTCCACCGCCGGGCCCCTGATGTCAGGAAGTGTGGCATATGCTAATGAGTTCCCCTAGCTCTTTTTCTACGAAACGACCCCTGCTTGGCAACCCTAACCGGAAGACCTAGCCTTTGTTTCCAGTAAAGACCACCCGAAATGCAGAGAATGCAGGGCATAACTCTGTTTAGGATGGCACCATAAATCTTGGCTGGTTTTTTAAAAGAAAGAATTACCTGGTAAAATAATGTCACCAAACCCAAGTAATGAAAATGGCACACCACATATCATCGGCGTACAGAACTGGAGCCTGGGCACCCTCATGACCACTGGCAACTGTAAAACAGGGTTGCAAAGCCCCACATAAGTCCAACCCAAAGGACACTTGAGAAAGAAAGATTTAAATGTTTTTATCAGAACTATTTACTCATCTACTTTATGCAGAACTTCAGATTACGAGGGACCTGAATTAAGAAAACAGGAACCAAGATGCTGAGTGTGCAATATATTATCCAAGTGGATAAGCCAAGAGAAAACTGCATGTGTATGATACACAGACACTATGCACAGAAACATTAATGAAACACACTACATGGTGAGAAAGGAAGATCTGAATTTTAGCCTGCTTTAAAACAATAAATGTTGGCCAGTACTGAGATTCAAGTACTGAAGAAATAAATTTGGAGATAGAGAATATTAGATTTCCCCCCAAAGGCTACTATTTTTCAGAGGATATGATTTAAAATCCAGTGAACATATCTGAAATACAATCCTTACTTTCTCATGAGGAGCTGACCGCTCAGCAGAGGCTTCCACCAAGTTTCCATAATTCTAGGATCAAACCCAAGTCAACAAGCATTTAATACTTTTTTTAAAGGAGAAAAGATGGCTACATTTTGAGATCAAGTTATACCTAAATATTTAGGGCATGATCCAGCCAAAATCAAGCACTTGGACATCCTATTTTTAATGGAAAATATTTAAGAACATGCTTAAATGCACTCCCACTGAAGCAAGTGAGACTTTAAAGTGCAAAACTTTAGCTGAATTATGCATTAATATGCACTAACTGCAACAGCAGCTATGAAAACTCAGTTTATTGAAATGCTTAACAGTATGTATAACAATTACTTAATGTTTAGGAGTATAATGCCTACCTTTTCACTGTTTCTAAAAGGACCTGTTGCAACTTCAACCATTATACTTTCCCCACTCTGAAATTGTAAAGAAATACTTTATTATGGAATCATTTATTACAAGCATTAAATTTCCATATTATTAAACATAAAAAGAAGAAGAAGAGATTGGGTTTCTCTTCTTCTGTATATGCCATAGTATAATGTGATTTTCTTACAGTACACTTCTACCAGTACATGCCTCAGCAAATGAAAAATGATGCTTGAAATGATAATCCAACAAAATGTGCTGAGCAGAACAACGGAACTTTAAAACTTTCTCCTTTTTTTAAAGCAGGGTTTGATTTGACTGCTGCCTTCCCCCCCCCCTTTACAGCAGAAGTATTCTGTTGCAAATATAATCTTTTTTTGAAATCCAAGAACTTGATGTTCACAATACGTTGTAGTACAACTAGCCTTCCTATTTGCCCTTGCCTCACCCTGCTGGTCAAGCCCTCCCACTTGCCCTTGCGTCCAGGCCAGCAGGAGGACTGTGGGGGCAGAAATGACGTCAGCTGATGCTCCGGATTATCCCCCAAACTCTATGGTAATACCCCTTGCCCCATGCCTAACACTCCTGAGTGTTAGGCATGGGGCAACCTTAAGTATAATCTGAAACTTAAAACTACAAATTTAACATGACCATCTCTGATGCAGAGGAATCAAAACATGGGGAAAGGCCCATGAACATTGAAAGGCCCATGTACATCCATTCAGACTTCAGTGTTTCAAAAGTACAAAGCAAAGCAACACTGCATCCAGTACTTTAAATTTCACTCCAAATGTTAATGTATTTATTAACCACTATACAGAGAGTAGCTAGCTGCATATATTCCGCAGTCACCTAAAAATGTCTGAGTTCCACTGGCAACTTTGTGGCAGAAGCCGTGCCACGTACCATATTACTCTATTTTCTCACTATATTAAAGTATAAGTCAGATTTGTCTTGGTGAAATAGTACTTACTTCCTGTTCTGTTACGTCCCTCTAAATTTGCATTTAACGCAATTTCTTCACTTCTGAGCATTACTATCCACCTTTAATCTAGAGCTACTCCCCCCACCTCATTTTATGCTTTTTTGGGTCAATTCTTTCATTATTAAAAAATAAACACTGCCAATTTAAATATGTGAAATATCACCATGTTATAAACCCATGTACTTACTTTAGTAAGGTACGGAGTGATGAAGACAAAAAATACATCATACACAAGGAGAAGACCTAGGAGAATAACACATGACTACAGAACAAAAAAATAATGTTATTTTACTTACTTTTGATAAGTGAGTAATCTTTAATGCTTTAGAATAATATAATTATAACACAGACTTAAAATTAATAAATAGCTTCTTACTAATATTTGGGCTTCTCTGTACTGGTTTCCTGATTATGATCATTTAGCATTTTTCCTGTCCCTTTCTAAACTCATCTTTGGGACTAAAAATGTACCTCTTTTGAAATGGCTGCTGGTATCCCAGTAATTTTAAAACAGGCCCATGCACACTATGCAGAAAAGAATTAGCAGCAGTTTTTAAAAAGTTTACTGAACACATTGACATTACAGGCAAGAAAACACCAACTGGATATTAACAAAAAATTTTTTTATATTCTATATATTTTAAGAATTCTGATAGCAAGACGTTGGAAATCTAAAAGAATACCATCTATAGGAGAACTCAAAAATATGGTGATGGGAATAGCTGAACTGGACAAGTTAAATACAACACTACAAAATAAACCAGAGGAACTTTTTTGGGACAGATGGAAATTATTTTATGACTGGCTGAAGATAAATTAAAACTGAATTATGCTAGTATGATATAAAAGTTGTAAAATGTGGAAGATGTAATGGATATTATAAGTTGTAACTGAGTGTGAAAGAGATATGTTGTTTAATTTTGTTATAGTGGAAAATGAAAATAAATTTTCAAAAAAAAAATTTTTTTTACAGTCAAGAGTATTTCAGCAGTGGAATCAGCTGCCCAGGGAGGTGGTGACGCTCCCCCTGACTGGCAGTCCTTAAGCAGCAGCTGGACAAACACTTGCCAGGGATGCTCTAGGCTGATCCTGCATTGAGCAGGGGGTTGGACTAGATGGCCTGTATGGTCCCCTCCAGCTCTGTGATTCTACGATCCTATATACAGAGTTCAGTGGGACTTGGTCCATCTTTTAACAATATATGGCTTCAGCTTTCATGGGCTAGAGCGTATGTTCTCAGATGCTACACAAACACAAAAATGCTCTAGCCTTTTAAGGTGTCACAAGACACCTCTTTGTTTTCATTACAACAGAACAACACTGGTACTTGTCTGGAAGTTGTAACATTCATGTATTTTTAGCTAGGTAAACAGTTTACTATACCTTGAAGTTGGGCATTTTGAGAGTTTTAATAAAGTTCAGGCAGAAAGCAATTCCCAAGATATCTTGCAAAATCCAAGCCCAGCTAAAATAAAAAATGAATTATATAAAAAAAAAATTAAAAAATAATAAAATGTTACATACATTTGCTAGAGTAACAGTGCCACCCTAAACAGAGTCACATCAATCTAAGTCCATCAAAGTCAATGGAATTAGAAGTGTGTAACTCTGCTGGGAAGTGCACTGAAGACTGGGATCCAAAGGGGTCCATTCACATGTGAGAAGAACTTCCACAAAGGCACCATTTCAGGCAGCAGCTTCTTAAGTTACATTAAAGGATATCTCAGGCTTTACTGGCAGCCTTTGAGGACCAGTCAGGGAAGGGTAACAGAAAGAAAAGGCTGAAAGCCCCTATGCCTGGACAGCCTGGATCTTGGCCTAAATATTTTTAAAAGGCATTTATCATTTCAGCTCTGAATCTTGGAATTCTTCACGTACCTGTCTTCATTCCGAAACACAACCCAAACTGCAGATACTGCTATGCAAAATCCAGCGAGGAAAATGAGCCTCACTTCAAAGGCTGTGTTGCAGCATGCAAGCCTAAACGATAAACTTGCATCACAAGTTTTGCCATAAACACAGGTCTTCTGAAACCACCAAACAGTGCAGTTCTAAGCAGAATTATGCCCTTCCAAGTTCTCAAAAGTTAATTGAGTTAAAAACATAATAAAAATGCAAGAGAAGTCATGTTGGATCAGTCCAATGGCCCACCTAGTCACACAGCAGCCAAAACCCAGGCACCATCAGGAGGCCCACAAGCAGGGCCAGAACTCCAGAAGCCCTCCCACTGTTGCCCCCCAAGCACCAAGAATACAGAGCATCACTGCCCCAGACATAGAATTAGAAGGGGGTAACTCTGTATAGGATTGCACAGAACAATGCTAAGCCACACACAGGTTTCATCCAGAGCAATTTTCTCTAGTAGAATTTCTGCACTCCAGTAAGTTACACTGAAATTATATACAGAATTAGTAATTAAAGAGATCATTTAGGGCTACCACTTGGCTGATTTTAAGCCAATTCATTTTGTAAAATGGCTAGCTATTGCCAACATCTGTCTTGTTTAGCATTTCACAGAGATTGCTGTTTGGATGTGTGGCAGACAATTTATTTATTTCCACCCCACAATATGGTTGTGCAAATGGAAATTCACAAAGAGCATACATTTCACAAAATATTTTCAAGTATGTTGATTATAAGCATACTTGCATAAGTGCATAATGCATAAGTTTTCAGCAAAGGAGACACAGCCAGACTGGAAATACAACCATCAGAGCAGGAAAACACTCTGTATGCTACTGGAAACTAGGACTTCTCGAGCCTGAGATGTCTGAGACTTGTTCTCAAACCAAAATGAACACAAGCCATGATTGCCACTGTTTTACATTATTACTAGCTTTCACATATAACAAATCAAGAGCTAAAATTTGGACATTCATGTGATGATAAACAATTGCATTATGGCCCTGACCTGGATAGCTCAGGCAAGCCCAATCTCATCAGATTTCGGAAGCTAAGCAGGGTCAAATTTTGCAAGTACTTGGATGGGAGACCTCCTTGAAATACCAGAGGCAGGAGGCGGTGGCAGGCTTTATTCAGGCACCTCTCTGAATATCCTCCAGGCCCCCAGTAGGGGTCAGTCACCAGAGGTCACCATGACTTCCAGGTGCACACACTTACACACGTACATATTAAAAAATACTAAAAAATCCCCCCAAAAACCCAACTGCATTATGGAGGGATTTAAAAGCAGACACTGCAAAAGTAGTTCCCAAATATTTAATAGCTTATCTTATCAAGAGAGCTTTACAAACCAAGCTATCTGTCTACAAAGTTCCTAGGATATCCATGCTCCTAGGCTCACCATATGTGAAGCACTGCAACAGATGGCCAGTGGTTGGATATCCACTGTGTCCTGTGAATTCTTAAATATAGTTTTAAGTCTAAAGAAAAACCTAGATGGCTAGGGTTAGTTCTATTTATCATCAATTATGACACAAATCCCTATATAACACAAAAAAGAAAAAGTGGATTACATCCTTAAAGATGTAAGAACTACAAACAGTCTGTAGAAAAAACAAGAAGAGAAATGGAGAGAAGCATAGCAAGGCAAGGCGGTTCCTCCTTTCCATACAACTGCAGTATTGGTGGAGGTAAGCATAACCCAAATAAAAGTTACAGTAATTTCTTAAACCATAGTTTCACTGTCACTAGTTATAAAACCATTAAAATTATATGAAACAATAGTACCTGCATTGTCCAAAAGGTATTTTCCTTATTAGTGCAGCAAGACAGTTGTACAGGCTTATTGCAGATGCCAAGCAGAAAATAGCAATAATGACGTAAACTATGGGAAAAACAAAAATAAATTGGTAGATAGCTACAAGAACCATGCAGTCAGAAGTTTATGGTGTCGTTAAGAATGCATATCTATTCAAGTCAATCATCCCAAGCATATTTGCTCAGAAGCAAATAACACTGTGGTTAGCAGGGCTTATGTCCTAGTGACAACGTTTACATTTGAAGCCACCATTGTATTCATATATTTCCTTACATTTTTGCTGTATCTATGTCAAATACTTTTGTCCTGCTATTCAAAAGGAAAACAAAAAGGTTTCTACTTCAGGGAAGCGTCTACAAATACTAGTTTGGCTCGCTAACTGGCTTCTATTTGTGCTCGCAACCAACCCTCTCCCTTCCCCAAGTTTTCAGATACAATGCATGAGGCAGGAATTTCTCTTGTATGTGCTAGAATAGAAAGATGGTAAGAAATGGTAGATTCCCCTCCCCCTCTTATATGTTACTCAAATTTTAGTTCAAATTAGATAAAACCCCTTCTTTCTCCCAAGGCTGAGCCTCATCTCCTTTGCACTGTGGTTAGAGAAGATAAGGAATGGTGTTCTAGCTTTGCTGTCTCTTCTCCAGACTTCAGCTCCAATGAGATAAGACCTCTGGCATATGGAAAAAACTCCAGAGATGGGCAAGGTTCCTCTCACCTGAGGTGGTGAGAAGAAACAGCAGGTTGAAAACTTCTGTGTTTTTTTCTTCAGTCTTGTCCAAAATTCAGAGCGACCGAGAAATCCCTCTTCCTGAGACCCCGGAAAGCCACTGTCTTTCTGAGTAGGCAATACTGAAAAACTGACTTTGATGGACCAATGGATGGCTTAGTACAAGGCAGCTTTGTCTGTTTATATGGAGAAAATCCCATTGTACAGGAAACAACTGTAAGAGCCCTTTCTCCCAGCCCAAGTGGCTAAGCCACTGGTTTACCTCCTCTGTGAAAATCAGGCCTGGGAAAGCATGCTTAAATTGAAAAGTAAAATTAGGTAAGTCCAAATGTCTTCTTACCTAGCCATATGTAGAAGTAGTAGAGCAAGACTAACATGATGCAAGAGAGGACAACAAATACAATCACTTTCACAGGGCTGAAAATGATACTTTCTGAACTCTTCCTTGAAACTTCTCTGGTTTCAGAGCTTGCAGCCGCCTTCAATTCCTCTCTGTCAAGGTAAGCAGGAAAAGCAGTACCATTCAAATTATACAGGAACAGCATAGCAAGAACTAGTAGTAGTTTGATATTTTTAGTTTGAAAAAAGATTTTTTAAAGAAGCATTTGAAATTACTTACAGCTCTTCCATTCCACTCCAAAAACCTCCCACTGCCACAGTGAGCACAGCAATTAGAAAGATGACCACCATGCTGAAGTCAAACTCTGGCAAAGGTGGTGAATATAATGTCACATTAACATTATATCCAAGATTCTAGAAGAAATTATAAATGTATCACTTAAGAGGGGAAATAGAAACATGGTCAAACAATAGAAAGCTCCCACTCTCCACATTTGAATACTGTGCACAGCTACACTGAACCAGATGGGCAATAGATTTAGGAAGATGAAGCAAATTGAAGATTTTAAAAATGATTACTACTACAGGGCTTTGCCATGGTTCTGGGGCTGTACCACTAATGCGGCTTACAGACTCCCTTCCCTTCCCCTCCCCACAACGGACACCCTGTGAGGTGGGTGGGGCTGAGAGAACTCTGACACAAACTGCTCTTTTTTCAAGAACAGCTGTGCCAGAGCTTGTGACTGACCCAATGTCATCCAGCAGCTGCAAGTGGAGGAGTGGGGAATCAAACCCGGTTCTCCCAGATTAGAGTCCGCACACTTAACCACTACACCAAATTGGGTTTTGGGTTGCAGTTTGGGCACTCAGTCTCTAAAAGGTTTACCATCACTGGACTAGGATCTGGGAGACCCAGGTTCCAATCCCCATTCTGCCATGGAAACTTGTTGGGTGACCTTGGGCCAGCCATACACTCTAGACCTAACCTACCTCACAGGGTTGTAATTGTGAGGATGCAGAGGAGGAGGAAGAGAGAGACACTGTAAACTGCATTAGGTTTGCACTGGGGAGAAAAGTATGCTATGTAAATAGAAATAAATATCTCCACCTATGCACTCCAAAGAAATTATCTCGACCCTTCTGTGTTCTCCAAGGGCTCCATTCCTACTTTTCCTTTTTCTGCTTTCTCTCTCTGCCATCCCTTTCTTTTCTTGTTGACTATTCTTACTGTATAAAGTTGTTGTTTTTATAAAAAAATGAGATCAGCTAACTGGAAGCTGGATCGAGAAATATGCATTAGCCAAATGCAAGGCTGCAGGTCTTGTATGCTGCAGATTGTTATGTGCTGATTTTTAAAGAAAGGTTTTAAAGAAAGATTTTTATGAAAGATAGTAAGATTTAAGAATAAAGCTTTTTGCTGCAAGCAGTCTGCCACACTTGTCTAAGAGTCCAAGAAACATTATGAGTTTTACAATTTGATATTAATTGTGCCAAGGAAAATAATCACAAAGTGGAGATGGTACGCATTGACAGGGACAAGTATGAATACAAATGAAAGATAAAAAACTGGCAGTTAGGTATTGTAAAAATCTTGGTTCAAGTGATATATATATATATATTTGTATGAGTCTTGGGGAAAGTTGTTTCATACACTATGCTTTTAATTTTATGGAAAAGACCAGAGTGGAGGAAAACAAATTAATAAACTGAACTTGATACACAGCTGTAAATTTGAAAGAATACCCTTAGAGATGGCAAGACTTAACATCGATATCTTAGGAATCAGTGAACTTAAGTGGACAGGAATGGGCGAATTTAACTCAGAAGACCATTATATCTACTACTGTGGCCAGGAATCTCGTAGAAAAAATGGTGTGGCCTTTATAGTCAACAAGAGAGTGCAAAAGTCAGTACTGGGATACAATCTCAAAAATGACAGAATGATTTCTGTCCGATTCCAAGGCAAACCATTCAACATCACAGTAATCCAAGTCTATGCCCCAACCACTGATGCAGAAGAGGCTGAAGTGGACCGGTTCTATGAAGACCTACAACACCTTATAGAACTAACACCAAAAAATGATGTCCTCATCATCATAGGGGACTGGAATGCTAAAGTAGGAAGTCAAAAGGTAACCGGAATAACAGACAAGTTTGGCCTTGGAAAGCAAAATGAAGCAGGGCAAAGGTTAACAGAGTTTTGTCAAGAGAACACACTGGTCATAGCGAACACCCTTTTCCAACAACCTAAGAGGCGACTCTACACATGGACATCACCAGATGGGCAACACCGCAATCAGATTGACTATATAATTTGCAGTCAAAGATGGAGAAGCTCTATCCAGTCAGTAAAAACAAGACCTGGAGCTGACTGTGGTTCAGATCATGAGCTACTCATTGCAAAATTCAGACTTAAATTGAAGAAAATCGGGAAAACCACGACGCCATTCAGGTTTAACCTAGATCGCATCCCTGATGAATATACAGTAGAGGTGAAGAATAGATTCAAGGGTCTGGATTTGATAGATAGAGTGCCTGAAGAACTATGGACAGAGGTTCGTGACATCGTACAGGAGGCAGCAATCACCACCATCCCAAAGAAAAAGAAATGTAAGAAAGCAAAGTGGCTTTCTGATGAGGCTTTACAAATAGCAGAGGAAAGAAGGAAAGCGAAAGGCAAAGGCGAAAAGGAAAGATTTACCCAACTGAACGCAGATTTCCAGAGAACAGCAAGGAGAGATAAGGAGGCCTTCCTGAATGAACAGTGCAAAGTAATAGAAGAAAACAATAGAATGGGAAGGACTAGAGATCTCTTCAAGAAAATTGGAGAAATCAAGGGAGCGTTCCATGCAAAGCTGGCCATGATAAAGGACAAAAACGGTAGGGACCTAACAGAAGCAGAAGAGATTAGGAAAAGATGGCAAGAATACACAGAAGAACTATACAAGAAAGACCTCGATGTCCTTGACAACCACGACGGTATAATCACTGACCTCGAGCCAGACATCCTGGAATGTGAAGTTAAATGGGCCTTAGAAAGCATTACTAACAACAAAGCTAGTGGAGGTGATGGTATTCCAGCTGAGCTATTCAAAGTCTTAGAAGATGATGCTGTTAAAGTTCTGCACTCCATTTGCCAGCAAATTTGGAAAACGCAACAGTGGCCACAGGATTGGAAAAGATCAGTATACATTCCAATCCCAAAGAAGGGCAATGCCAAGGAATGTTCAAACTATCGCACAATTGCACTCATATCACACGCTAGCAAGGTCATGCTCAAGATCCTACAAGCTAGGCTTCAACAGTACGTGGATAGAGAACTACCAGAAGTACAAGCTGGGTTTCGAAGAGGTAGAGGAACTAGAGATCAAATTGCCAACATTCGCTGGATTATGGAGAAAGCAAGAGAGTACCAGAAAAATATCTACTTCTGCTTCATTGACTATGCTAAAGCTTTTGACTGTGTGGATCACAACAAACTATGGCAGGTCCTTAAAGAGATGGGAGTACCAGACCACCTCACATGTCTCTTGAGAAACCTGTATAAGGGCCAAGAAGCGACAGTTAGAACCGGATACGGAACAACTGATTGGTTCAGCATAGGAAAAGGAGTACGACAAGGATGTATACTGTCACCTTGCTTATTTAATATATATGCAGAGTACATCATGCGAAATGCTGGCCTGGATGAATCACAAGCGGGAATTAAGATTGCTGGGGAAAAGATCAACAACCTCAGATATGCAGACGATACCACTCTAATGGCAGAAAGTGAAGAGGACCTAAAGAGCCTCTTGCTCAGGGTAAAAGAGGAGAGCGCAAAAGTGGGCTTGAAGCTCAACATCAAAAAAACTAAGATCATGGCATCCGGCCCCATCACTCCTTGGCAAATAGAAGGGGAAGTCGTGGAAGTAGTGACAGACTTCACGTTCCTGGGATCCCAGATCACCGCAGACTGTGACTGCAGCCATGAAATTAAAAGACGCCTGCTCCTTGGGAGGAAAGCGATGGCGAACCTAAACAGCATGATAAAAAGTAGAGACATCACCCTGCCAACAAAAGTCCGCATGGTCAAAGCAATGGTATTCCCAGTAGTCATGTATGGCTGCGAGAGTTGGACTATAAGGAAGGCCGAGCGCCGAAGAATAGATTCTTTTGAACTATGGTGCTGGAGGAGACTCTTGAGAGTCCCTTGGACTGCAAGAAGAACAAATCAGTCAATCCTCAAAGAAATCAACCCTGACTGTTCCCTGGAAGGCCAGATAATGAAACTGAAGCTCAAATACTTTGGCCACCAAATGAGAAGGGAGCACTCACTGGAGAAGACCCTGATGCTGGGAAAGATTGAAGGTCAAAGAAGACGGGGACGGCAAAGGATGAGATGGTTAGACAGTGTCATCGATGCAACGAACATGAAATTGAGCCAGCTTCAGAGGACGGCGGAAGACAGGAGGGCCTGGCGGGAGATGATCCATGGGGTCGCGAAGAGTCGGACTCGACTGTGCGACTGAACAACAACAACAACAACCCTTAGAGGACACTTTCACAAGGTGTCAAAATAATGTTTCACAAAACCCACACCCTGGTAGTCAGAACCAAGAAAAAAGGCAATAGGCATATGTATGTAGCTGCATTTAACCTGATAAAAATATTGGGGGCGGGGGGGGCACTGGAGAGAGGTTGAGAGAGGTTCCTGATTATGAAACCAAAATCAAGTATTTTATACAAATTGATATTTTAGTCATAAAAAGCAAGTAATTTTGAAAGCTACTTACCTTATTAATGTCAAGAACATCCGCATAAGAGATAAGTACAATCGGAATGCTGAGATTCTTATACATGGTCCTGTCACCTGAAGGAGTATCCTAGAAAAAGAAATGCCACAGTATGTCTGCATAACTGAACCAACAACTGAACTCGCTACCTAAAGGCTAAGGACAGAACATCTCCCTCAGGCCCAAGCCGTACATTAACAAGGACGTGAGTGTGGAGGTACAAGCTAACCATTTTTTCCAGTACCTCTCCCCAGTTAATAGTCACATAATAGCCCCCCCCCCCCCGGCTGTACAATACTAAGAAGATTCAGACTGATGACACGTCTGAATCTCCCCTCAGCATACTGGACTTCACCTTCTCTTCCTTTAAGAAACTTCAGTATTAGGCTAAGCAACCTGCCAGTGAGGCCACCACAGTAGCTGCAGTGTTTCTCAGCACATCCATCACAATCAATAGGAAACATGAACTGCTAGAAACATTAAATGTAAGAAATACATTTTCTGGACACTATGGTAAAAATACACATTGGACACATAGACACCACCTTCACCAGAAGCCTTCTGACCGACAAACATATCTACATGCCTCCAGCTGTCATCCTAAACATACCAAACAATCCACGGTATACAGCAGGGCTCTATACTATAGCCACATCTGTTCAAATGCTACAGACAGAGATCTACGACAAACTTTTTTGGAACTGAAGTATCCACCTGATGAAGTCAAGAAATAGATTAACAAAGCCAGAATGGTACCCAGAGAAAACCTGTTGCAAAACAGGCCCAAAAGAGACAATAACAGAACACTACTAGTGGTCACATACAGCGCATCTCAACTCAAAACACTTCAACATATCATCAGCAGCTTAACAACCTCTACTGGATAATGACAGTTCTCGTTCACAAATACTGGGGAGATGGCTGAGTTACAAGTTATTACAACACACAGGACAATGGAACCCCCGGGCTTAACAGAGATATTGGTTTCTTATCTCACTACACATGCTAAGATGCTAAGATGAGATTTCTCTCATCTGTTTGTAAACTCTTTTATTATGCTACATGCTAATTTGCTGCTATTCACAGGTCTTACCCAACTGCCTTAATCCAATTTTAGCTATCTTTATTGCTCAGTTTCTTATGCATCTTGACTGTAATTAGCCCTTCCTGGCAACACCCTCCCCACCATCTACCTATATGTAATGGTTGGTGACTTCTGTTTCAATGTATCTGAAGAAGTGTGCATGCACAGGAAAGCTTGTACCCAGAATTAAACTTTTTTTGTCTTAAAGGGGCCACTGGTCTCAAACTTTGTTCTAATTTTTATGCCAACACAAGCTTTTGTGGAATAGAGCCCACTTCTTCAGATCTGAGAATTCAACAGCATTCTTGTGGCACCTTGGACGTGTAACAAGATTTTTGCTCCAGCATCAGCTGTCACTAAACCCAGTTCTTCACATCTGAAAAATAAGCTGCAGTCTAGTCGCACCTTCAAGACTAACAGAATTTTAAACAAACATAATATTCCGTGTACTGCAGCCCACTTTTTCAGATATGAAAAATAATATGCAGTAATGGCTAAGTGAACAAACTATGTAAATAGAAGCCCAATCAAATAATTTTAAAATAAATGGAAAGCTTATTACTTATATTTAACCTAATAACTGAGAAGGAAATATAGAAGATATTGAAATGATAAATATAAATATTTTCCTAATATATAATGTAATTGAAAATGGGTGAAAAGAGGGGGTAATATTCACTTATTTTATAATAGTTATTTCATCATTTTATCAATTGCTGTATAATTTTATTTCAAATTATTGCCTAAAATTATTATAATATGCTTATTGGATATCATATGGGGCAGTCTATGACTTAGCATAATACCAAATATTATGAAATTATTACTTAATTAATATTAACTGATGCTTGGTAAGGTATTAACTACAACTTATCACAATTATGGCTATTATACTATATAACATTACCATATAATTGGTTTTTTCCACTTTTCTGATGTCCCGTTCATACTTAAATTTTAAAAAAAGAAACACAAAATTAAGAAACCTGTAGGAAAACATTCAACCTCCCAGGACACTCAACAGGGAATCTCAAAGTAGCTATTTTATTGAAAAGGAATATCGAAAACAGACTAGAACAGGAGATTGCTGAATTATAAATTATTACAACACTCAGGACAATGGAACCCCCAGGGCTTAACAGAGATATAGGGACACTCAGTTCTCACATCTGTTTGTTAATTATTTTATTATCTGTATGCTAATTTGCTGTTATTCACAGGTTTTACCAACTGCTTTAATCCAGTCTTAGCTATCTTTACTGCTCAGTTACTTATGCATCTTGACTCCAATTAGCCCTCCCTGGCAACTAACCCCCAACCCCACCCTCTCTCTGCCTATATGTAAGGGTTAGCAAAGTCTGCTTCAATGTATCTGAAGAAGTGTGCATGCATACGAAAGCATATACCCAGAATTAAACTTTGTTGGTCTTAAAGGTGCCACTGGACTCAAACAGTTTTCTTCCACTTGTTGCTAAAGGCCATTTCAAATGCACAGAAGGGTGCTGCCTATAATCCCAAACAGATAACAGCAGGCTTATGCAGCCAGTTTACATCAAGGCTGCGTGGGGAGGTTAGAAAAGATTTAATCCTTCAGCATCCACACACAGGCTTCCCTGCCTTGTTACCAGCATTTCAGCCTTTAAAATGCTTAATAGTATGGGAAAATTGGTTTCACTGAAGGATCAGATCTCTTCTTTCTTCCGTACATTCCACCCCCACCCCCAGACAAACTGAGGCTGTGCAAGCCTGCAATTTCATTATATAGATGAAATTAGATGCATCATTACTCAACAGATGATTGGAGAAGAATCTCATTTTTCCAGGAAGAAAATATTACAATTTGAGTACTGGAAATATCGGACATCCTTTCATTTTTAGTGAAATACTGAGTAAAAATGAAAGGACAGGATGCTAGAAATGAAGCCGAGATGGGTGTCTGCTGCCCCACAAAAACTATAATTTAAAACAAGGATAGCCAATTTATGTATTCTTGGGGTCCATTCTCTTCTGCAGCCATTTGTTCAGGAGCCCAACCAATACGCGGACATACACATGACTCCCTTGCATATGCCACCTAGTCGCAAAGGCTTCCCAGTTATACAACATCTGGGTTCAGGCCGAGCATTGCAAACACAATATGTAACATTTTCATGCGTACTGTACACTAACTCAGAGAAGAGTTATGTAACTTTAAAGGGTGGTTAATTCCAGGTAGGTAGCTCTATTAGTCTGCAACAGTAGAATAAAATAGGAGTCCAGTGGCACCTCGAACTAAAAACTTATTCCAGTGTAAGCTTTTCTGAGTCAGAGAGGCTCATTATTAGACACATTATTTTATTAGCCTTTAAGGTGCCACCAGATTTCTGTTTTATTCAAGCATACATTATTTCTCTTTCCTATGATCTTTTTACTTTAACCCACAAGTAGAACTGTGGAGACAGTTTTTCTACAACACCATCACTAAGACTGGGTAGAGCTACCAGGGGCCCAGATAAAATTGTTCAGGAAGCAACTATGGCATGCTGAATGCTAGCTGGCTGTTTCTGAAACGGGGGGGGGGGGGGGGGGGGAGACAATCCTTACTGAAAATCACAAGGATGCTATAAAAATACTATTGCAGTTTAGACCTTTTCCTCATTGGAAGACAGCTACACACACTATAACTTACTAGACCAGTTTCGCTGGCAATCAGCAGTATTTTAGCATCCAGATTTTGAGCGATCCATGCCTTCTCCAAAAAACTGCAGTTTCCCCTCTTTACTACAACTGCCTTGTCCTTCATGATATCGTGTGGAACCTCAGACGAACTGCAGAGCAATTTGGGGGCCAAGACCGTCAGCCTTGTAGGAGTCTATAAAGATAAGAAAATCTCTAATATTAATACCTGTAATGGAGTTCAAACAGTTATTTCAGACATTTTAATATGCATTGGAAATGAGTGAATTGAAGAGCGTTACTCTGCAATATGAAGCCATTCTTGTGGGAAAACTAGGACTGGGGAGACCTGGGTTCAGATTCCTGCTTTCCAGGAAACTTACTAGGCAATGCTGAACTAGTCATTTTCAAGCGGAGGCTGGACGACCATCTTTTGGGTATGTTCTAGGGCTATCTTTCGGCTATGCTCCTGCAGAGTGCAGGGGGTTGGACTAGATGACCTGCAATGTCCCTTCCAACGCTAACATTCTATGATTCTATGATTCTCAGCCTCACCCACCTCACAAGGTTGTTGTGACAATAAAATGGAGGAGGGAAGAATCATGCACAGTGCCCTGAGCTCCTAAGAAGAACTGCTAGATTAAAAAGCACTAAATATGTGTATTCAGTACCAAAGAAAATATATCCTTAGAAGTTACTGTACAGTACATATTGCTGTTTGGAGATAACATTTTTGAATGCTCTGTAGTATTACAAGTTCCACACCAGCAGTACAGAGAGCAATAAGTTCTAGCTCCCCACACTCCCTATTGAGAGAGTTCTCTGTTTTCAGAGCAGCTTTCTTCTTCTTTTAAGCAGAAAAGCATTCAGACCCATGATTCTGCATCTGCACTTCCAAACTGTTCTACCGCCTCTGGATGACAGCTATGTTATCTCTTTTCATTCTGCTACATGCAGAGATCCAGCTATACTCATGTTTCTGGGCTTACTCTGGCTCATGCATACTCCATACTGGCATAATCCAGCCATTTGGATGCCACATTATTTTGACTTGGGATAAGCAGATCCCCTTCATTGTGATTCCATTATTTATTACCTTGGGTTTACTGCAGTTGCCTTCCCCACAAGAAAGGAGAATTATGGAAAGTATACAAATCTGATTTTAAATAACTATTGAAAGAATACTAATTTATGAACTGTTTTTAGATCATTATAGTAAGAACCTTATTGTGCCATTTGTTTGTTTCTAACTGGAAACAGAAACAGTTATGAGTTTTCTTAATTGAAAAGCACTATGTAGATGGACTTCCAGTTTAAGCGTTTCGCCGCTTGGACGCGTCCCGTCTCGCTCTGATGGGGACGCGCCATGACCCTGCTGACGGGAGAGGTCAGAGTTCGTCCCAGACCTCCCCGGGGTCTCTGTAGGAGACCCTCAGCCTGGGGAGCTGGGGAGAGCCTCTTCCAAGGTGACGGCCAAGGAATTGAGGCTCACCTTATCCCCAAAAGGTACCGTTGCCGCGGAGCCAATATGGCGCTTAGAGACAACTGTCGGAGCAAGCAACCACGATCAAAACTTTAAAATGCTTCCAAAAGATCTCCAGGTCTCCAAACTGTGAGTTAAGCAAAGCTCAGGTGAAAAAGCGAACTGACCTTGGTTGTAATTCAAAGCGCGTAAGTTTGAAGCATGGAGGGAGAGGGACCAAGCCTCCCCCTTTTTTGTGAAAAAGATTTAAAAGTGGTTTTAAATCGGAAATTAAAAGACTTAAAGCTAAAATAAGCGCATAAGAAGTTAAAAAACTGCCAAAATATACAAAGCGGATTTAAATCGCATAACTTTTGTCTTGTTCTGGGAAACTTACTTCTTGTTGATATTATGGCTGGGAGAGGACGGAGGGTGCCGGAGAAAAAACTGGTGACTGGAAATAACATACCAACGACTCCTTCCCAGAACCAGGAAGTAACTACAGACTTTTCTTCACTGTTAGCAAATGCACTGCGCCCCCTAATGGAACAGATGACTAACCTCAACACCAAGAAGAATGAGGACTTAAAAGAACTGTTGGCGGAGGCTTTGGCCCCATTAATGGATTACAAACAGGAAGACCATGTGAAAGAGATGGATATAGCCTACAGGATCTACCCAGACTTAATAAAAAAGAATAAACTCCCAGGGGAAACCTATCTAAAATTCACGAAACGATCTACCAGAGAACTGGTGCTAAAATCTACAATGGGAAAATCTTTAAAAATTAAGAATGAAGAGATAAAAATACTAAAAGACATTCCCTTTGACATTAGAAAACAGCGGAAACTATACAGGATGCTTACTCTCACTCTGCAAAAAAAGGGAGTACCATATAGATGGTTATTCCTGGAAGGACTGAGTTTTAATTACTTGGATAAAAAATATAAAATTGATTCTGTTCCAAAAGCTGAAAAATTTATGGATCAAATGTTTAATCCAAAATATAAAAAGAAAGAAAAGAACTCTAAACCGGAGCAGGATGATGATGATGAAGAAGAATCCTACTCACAGGATTCAAAAAGCACTACTTCCACATCACCAGAATCATCAGAATCGGAGAAAGGAGCAGCCGCCCCTAAACCCAAGAAAACGAAGAAACGCAGGAAGAAAAGACTCTAGAACAAGAACAATAGTTCTTAAAGACAGAATTTGTGCTATTAAATGCATACTCTTAAAGCAATACTGCAATGAATTAAATTGTACACCAAACTTGTAATATTAGGTTAATAAGCCTTATTTTTAGCTAATAAGACTGTGATATGTATTAGCTCTCCTTTCCCCAAACCAATAGATGATATAGTTTAGAATAGTGGTCCCCTTTCCACACCAAGTAGTTTCTATGTATTAGTCTATCCTTTTCCCATTTCCCATAGTTATAGTGATAGGGTATAGTTTCCTTTCCCCTCTTTAGTTGTAGTTTTTTGTAGTTTATAGAAAATGCAAATTTAAAAATCCCCTTCGGGGGGCAAAAAAAAGAAAAAGAACAGCACTGTGTAAATGGCATAAATAATAACATATTTCACAGAACTGTGACAGCAGTCCAACGTAACATAAAATCGGATAAAGAAAATCAAACCATTCAAGACCCCCATGAAAACCAGTTTAAACTTTCTAACAATTTTACATTATTTTTTACATTGCAGAACAGTGCAGCTGCATTCTTTTGCTACAGAAAAACAAACAAAAATCCTTTGATGTTTCAAAAATAACTATTTTGGCAGCATTTCCTAATAATGATTTTTATTTCTTTTTATTGTATGCATTTCAGAAATACAGTCTCAGAAGAACTCCAGATCCTGACATTATGAGAGAGACTCCAGTAAAGATTTCCACTAATACAAAATACCAAACTTCAGGGAAAACTGGAGACAATGCCATGAACATTTTAAGTTTTGGTACAACATCTTTTCAAATGAAATTCAACTGAATCATAAGAAATGTAGTGCTGTGTAGTCATTAGAATATCAATCTATGATTCAGGAGACCCACCATGAAGTTTACTGAGTAATTTGGGGCCACTCACTCTATCTCAGCCTCCACTTTCTAACAGAGTTGTTCTGAGGATAAAATGGAGGAGAAGATGATGAATGTCCATGAGCTTCAAGAAGACCAGGATAAAAATGTGATAGATAAATAAGATTGAAAGAAACATGATTACTTACAGCACTACTTAATGAACTGGGAAGAGAGGTCCAAGCAGGATTATAGACTATGCAGTAGTCCTTTTTAAATAGAGGATTGTCATTACTAAAAGCATGAAGGATTCCTTCTTGGGCACTTATCTAAAATAGAAAAGGAAATTTTCAACATTAGACATTGTTTAGACTATGGATAGCATAATGACCTTAACAAGACTAGTAGCATACCATTAAGAACTGAGATTAGGGAAATTTCATTAGTTAATTTCTTGCCACACTATTTTTTATACAGAACAACTTCAGTATAAGGAAATTAATTGCAAAGAATTTCACACAATTCAGGTGTTTCCAAACTATCCAGAAAGCGAGTAGAACTTTGGAACATGTTCTAAGCATCCCTTTTGCCACCACTTTCTGTTCCTAACTGCCCCCTCCCAAAGCCAGTCTTCCCCGCTGCATCCTAAAATGTGTTTATTCCTCCGCTTCTCAGGGCTGATTTAGTTTTTCTGCAGCTGAGCTTGAAACTCCTTGATTAGACACAAATATTCCTACAACTGTTGTGGAATTCCCATAAATCACTCTTCCTGGCCCTTCTTCTACCTCTCCTGTTATTAATGACGAGTCTCTGAGAGAGTTCGTAACAGCATTTGTTAATCAGCTTCACCCATGATATGCTAGATTTCTTTCTGCAGAAACAAATGCCTCTTCCCTGTTCCTGCACCATTTTTATTCAAGATGCCACATTCAATTCATTGGTGCATTTGCTGAGTGCACAGGTGCACCAATGCAGAAGTTCAACATCTGTTATGAAAAAAGCAAATGAACAAACCAAGTCCACAGCTGTGGGAGAAAGAAGCCCACGTATGGGAAATGTGTTACAATGAGTACCAGGAAAGTAAGGGACAAAATTTTAAATGAAGTTCAGCAAGAGACTGGAGTCATGCATCATTTAGGGATGCAACCTTCTTAACTAGGGAGCCTTTCCAGATTTGCAACAAGTACAAATTATTTAAGTACTGTAAAAGCTGATACAGGCTCCAGAAGTGATTTTAAAATGTCATTATTCCTGAAACATTAAAAACAAATCTGCCTAGTCGGGAAATCACTCAGCAGTTATGACCCAACTGGACACACAATATGGAGGCATTTTAAAAATTGTCTTGGGGGGGTGTCAAATCACAGCTGATTTGTGGTGATCCCACGGCATTTTCAAGGCAAGAGAAGAAGAGATTGGATTTATACCCGCCCTTCACTACCCGAAGGAGTCTCAGAGCGGCTTACAATCTCTTTTCCCTTCCCCTCCCCACAACAGACACCCTGTGAGGTAGGTGGAGCTGGGAGAGCTCTTTCAAGGACTGCTCGTGAGAACAGATCTGAAATAACTTGTGACTGATCCAAGGTCACACCAGCAGCTGCATGTGAAGGAGTGGGGAATCAAATCTGGTTCTCCCAAATTAGAGCCCGCGCTCCTAATCACTACAGCAAACTGACTCTCCAAAGTGGTTTGCCATTGCCTGCCTCTGCGTTATGGCCCTGGTATTCCTTCCAAATACTGACCAGGGCCAACCCTGCTTAGCTTTCAAGATCTGATGAAACTGTCTTACATTTCAGAATAAATTTCATACTGAAATATTAATTAATATTAACTAATATTAATTTCATAAAGTTAGTTGGTGTTTAGAACAAGACCACAATCTATGTCTACTGTGTGCATTTATATTTAGGACTCTCTCCTAAGCATAATGATCTGCAAGTAGGTCTCACTGAATTACTAAGCATGATTAAGTTCAGATAGTAAGATATAAAAATACATTACAGTTATATCCTGTACCTTGCCTTGTTTTGTCAGTGAATCAGCCAAGGTGATTTAACAAAGTGTACAATGGACCGCATTAATGGGGGGAGGGTTAGGGAACACCCTGTATCCATTTTGTCTTTTTTTGCTTCTCTGGCCAACACCGGCTCCCTGCCTACTCTTTCTTCAGCTTTCAGTTCTACCAATCAGATACAAATAAAAATAAACGAGCCTCAAAAGATCAAATATTAACTTAGATAGAATCTGAGTCCAACAGATACAGTATGGTTAGAGTGCACTCGGAGTCAGAAGAGTAGCTTCCTGATCAGCTAGCCCTAAACTTCAGCGGTCTAGCATTTTAGTGTAATTGTTCTTTGTGCTGCAGTTCTGGAATAGATTAAAAGTTAGCTGCTCATGGGATAAACAAACAGGAAAGTACTCATCTAGCCACAAACAAGAATGGTACAATGCAAAAAAAGAAACATTTCCTCTCTGTGCTGAATTGGGATGGAGGGGATAAACTAGGGTTGGGGGATGCATCTCTCACAGTATACATCCCCCAGACCTAATTTCACCCCATTCTTGGATACTATGAATGATTCAGGAATCTGCCTCCTTTGCAGATTATTAATTAGGACTGGATGAAGAGACAAAACTGTAACTCAGCAGCAGAGCATCTGCTTTGCGTACTGAAGGGCCCAGGGTCTGTTCCTGGCATCTCCAGTTACAACAACCAGGTAGCAGGTGAGGTGAAAGACCACTACCCTAGATAGCTACTACCAAAGAAGAGAGTCCTCAACTGTGTTCCAGAAGCACATTTCCTCACATCCTAATAAATCCCCCTGCATTCCATTTCAGAATGGTCAGAGCATATAAAATGTATAGCATCCGAATCTGGCAAGGAATTGTATAGTATTTCTATGTATATGTGGAATTGTATAACAATTAACTTTCACACATGCTAAATAATGTAGTTTCAATCAACTCCAGCAACCGTTTGCACGTGGATTTTGCCATTTCACACAGTAAAATCCAGTTGCAAAGTGCATTGAAAGTGGATAGAAAGTGTGTTATTTAGTGTGTTAGGAGACCCAGCTAAGCTCTGAGCAGGAGCAGGAGGCAGAGGTGCTAGAGGGTGAGTGTTTTTTTACTTGCTTTCAGCTGAGGGGATTCAGCTGAGGATATTGTGCGGGAGAACTGGTCTGGGAGGGTGTGAAAGGGCTTAGAGTTGTTGCAGAGTCCTGGCTGCTTGAGAGAGGGAGAGGAAGGGGCATTGTTTGACCGTGATTGACTGTACTTTAGTATTTAAGAAACCACTTTGACAGAGGCACGAGTCTCTGGCACGAGCCGAAGGGGGAGCTAAAGGGCTCTTTGCCTGTGGCTCTTCGCCTAGGGGCTCTGTGAGATGCCCAAGAAGAGCTAGAAAGCGAAGGCCCTAGGCTCTTTGTCTTCCCCATAAAGTAATTTGACTTCGACAAGAAAAACCACATAAATACAAAATGGTTTTAAAAGGGGGATTATATTTACTTATTTTAAAAAGAATTATGAAGCCAGAATGCCAGCAGGGGGTTGGGGGCTATCCAGTGTTTTGCACGGAGTGTCACATGTATGACTATCTGCCCAATGGACAGAAGTCTTGGGTGTGTGCTCGGTGCAAGGAGCTCCTGGTTCTCAGGGAACGTGTGTGCTCCCTTGAGGCCAAGGTGGCTGACCTGGAGAAGCAGAGACAGTCAGTTAGGCGCACAGAAAAGACTCTCGGGGACTTGTTAGATACGTCCCACTCTGGATCTGGCAGCCCCGCTGCTGTCAGGGAGCATGAGGGTCTAGGGGTAACAGGGCACCGTGCTGAGGATAAGGGGAATGTGCCCTCAGAAGGGACCTCTTCCCCAGCTGGTGAGCGGGTATCCTTTTGCACCAAGGAACCATCCCTGGGCAGGGTGGGAGGGGGGCTCTTGCTAGTGGGTGATTCGATCCTTAGGCAGGTAGATAGCTGGGTGGCGAACCCGCGTACTGACCGTATGGTGACTTGCCTGCCTGGTGCAAAGGTAGCGGACATTACGCGTGTTTTAGATAGGCTGGTAGATAGTGCTGGGGAGGAGCCAGTGGTCGTGGTGCATGTCGGCACCAACGATGTGGGGAAATGCAGTCGTGAGGTCCTGGAGGAGAAATTTAGGCTGCTGGGCAGGAAACATAGGTCCAGGACCTCCAAGGTAGCCTTCTCAGAAGTGCTACCTGTTCCACGCGCAGGGCCGGAGAGACAGGCACAGATCAGGAGTCTCAATGCATGGATGAG
>NW_015177031.1:639666-662308 GCF_001447785.1 Gekko japonicus | reverse complement strand
AAGTCCACTGCAATTTAATGGCACTTTACACACACACACAATCTGGCAGGAGATGGTGGGATCTGACTGTACTTAAGGGAGGGATGCTTGCTTCCATTCCACAGATTCCTTCAGGATACCGCAAGGGATTTAAGCAGGTCAATTTCACATCTCTCTTGGCTCACAAAGGGCAATGGGCCTTCTTTGTAGCCACCTGGCCATATAAGGGGTATGGGCCACGGTGTCTGTCTTAATCTTACCAGAGATGCCTTACTGGATCCATCTAGTTTTGCATCCTGATTTAAAGACTGGCTAACCACGGACCGAATGCTCCTTCTTCTGCATTGTACTATTCTTGTTTGGGGCTACATAAGTCATTTCCTGTTTATTTATCCCTGTTTACCAGTCCCTGAAAGGAGCTGCGGTGGCTCAAGTGGTTAAGACGCTAAACTGCAGGCTGTGGAAGGTCAGTAGTTCAGCAGTTTGAGACCCAAGTTGCCGCATGATGGAGTGAGCTCCCGTCTTTAGTTCCAGCTCTTGCCAACCTAGCAGTTCGAAAGCAAGAAATTGCAAGTAGATAAATAGGTACCACTTCAGTGGGAAGGAAACAGCGTTCTGTGCGCCTTGGTGTTTAGTCATGCCGGCCACATGACCACAGAAACATCTTCGGACAGCGCTGGCTCTTCAGCTTTGAAAGGGAGATGAGCACCGCAACCCTAGAGTCGGACTCGACTGGCTTTCGAGCAAGGGAACCTTTACCTTTACTTACCAGTCCCTGACAGACAGAACACAGAGGCCAAGGCCTGCCCGGATGATGCCTCCTAGCCCTGGCACTCAGAGGTTTACAAACTCTGTGATTCTTCTGCATTGGTGAGAGGGCATTTAGTATGCACAGACTCTCACTTTGCCCGCAGGTGGCCCCGTTTCTCTGTCCTGCATTGGAAGGCAAGTTCACTATCAGAGTTAAAAATAGCCCCGACAATAACTCCCAAGCCAAAAGCCCATTTAATCCATTAGTCCGTCTCCTAAGTGGGCCAGCAGGATAGCCTTCCAGGCGGCAGGCCGCGGCCATTCCCACCTTCAGACAGGCACAGGAGACAGGACACGCTTCCTGCGGCCACGGAGGTTTCCTTCGCCCAGGCCGAGGAGGAGTTCCCACCAGGATTGTGACTGCGTGTCTGCAGCACGCCCGACCTGGCCCATCTGAACGCTTCACGCCACCTCGGAGAGACGGGCGCCCCCCCGCCCCCCGCCACGCCGTCCACACGGGGGGAAGTTCAACCAAATCAAAAACCGAAGACACCCGGGCGCCGGGAGGCCCACCGCTCTCGGAGCCCGGCAGCCGCGCCCCCTTACCAGCGGGAAGAGCAGGCCCCAGAGGGCGGCCCGCAGCGCCCCGGCGGCCCCCATGCTCCCTCCTCGGCGCCTCCGCCCGGGAAACGGCTCTTCCCGCTCACGCCCGCCCGCCGGCCGGCCGGCCTCTCGCTCTCCTTCTCTCCCAGCAGCCGCGGCCCCGGCCCTTCCCCGGGAGGGGGGTCGCGTAGGCAGCCCGGCCGCCCCTTCTTCCCCCCGCGCTCTCCGTCCGCGTCGCAGCCGAGCCCGTCCACTTCCTCTTTCACTTTTCCCGGCTGTCGGCGCTCTGAGCAGCCGGCCATAGGACTCGCCTCTTCGGGGCGGGATTTCCCTCGCGAATCGCGATACCCGAACGGGGGTCCTCCTCGGCCCGGTGGCTGCTTGGCGGTCCCGTAGAGCTAAAGGTTCACAAGACACGGGGGGGAGGGGGGGGGGACGCGCGCGTCGGGATTCACTTTTCTTTCTCGCAGGTAGAAGAAGTTGGCCGAATCCATCATGACCGGCAGCAACAAAGTCTTCAGGTAGACTGCAGTTGAAGTGGCTTTACAAAATACCCTGTTCACGGTCACTTTCATTTCTATAAAAAAGACTCTTCCTGGCCTTCTGGACTCAACAAAATCCATCTTTCTTTGTAGATTTTACATCTATCTATATTATCTATAATCAAGACCCCTACCCTTCTAGATTCTACCATGATGGGAGGAAATGGACCAAGTGAAAAGTCACATCCGCTGCGATCACGCACACTTTCATTTATTAGCTTCATTCTTAAGTCAAAAGTTCAAACAGCTACTATAAAATACATTACATATGATTACAAGATAATTTAGACCAAACATTTTTACAATAAAAACTAATAAACATACTCATAAACAATATCAATAGACAACATTTTATAGACTTCCATAAACTCTATAAAATCCCATGATATTGTGGAAATTAGTTTTAGAATTTGAAAAATTTGTATACATAAAACTACAGCATTTCAAAGTCGCTTTAAAAATAGCACTATGGATAGATATTTTGCCACCAAGCGAGTCGTTTCAGGGTCCTCATCTGCTAGGATGATCACACACTAAGCAATTTGAAGTGCAGTGAAAGTGGATTTAGTGTGTGTGATGGTCAATCTGATTAGTTTCACTTTGATCCATTTCAAATTAGCAGCCTTCACATTCTCATACAGCAAAAAAAAAATCATTAATAATAAGAGTTGCCAGCCTCCAGGTGGTGCCTGGTGATTTCCAGGAATTACAACTGATTCACCACACTTTTTGTTGTTGTTGTTCAGTCGCACAGTCGAGTCCGACTCTTCGCGACCCCATGGACCAGATCCCGCCAGGCCCTCCTGTCTTCCGCCATCCTCTGAAGTTTGCTCAATTTCATGTTCAGTGCATCTATGACACTGCCTAACCATCTCATCCTTTGCCGTCCCCGTCTTCTTTGAGATCAATTCCCCTAGAGGAAATGGTAGCTTGGGTTTTGTTTTTTTAAATATTATTATATACCCTGGAGGGGCTGTGGATCACTGGGAGAGCATCTGCTTGGCATGCAGAAGGTCCCAAGTTTAATCCCCGGCTTTTCCAGTTAAAATGATCAGGCAGGAGGTGATGTGAAAGACTTCAGCCTGAGATCTTGGAGAACTGCTGCCAGTCTGAGTAATAGACAATACTAACTGTGATGGATCAATGGTCTGATTCAGTAGAAGGTTGAACAAGTATAAAGCCGTGATAGTCTGACCCACAATCAAACAGTCATAAGACTTATAAAGAATGCTGTTTATGTATTGCAATCTAAAGCACTATAAAATGATACACAACGTCGTCTCCGGATTACGTAACGACGTTTCAAAAAATGAATCTTCTTCAGGAGATATTCTGTAGTGTACAAAAATACAATTTTTGGAATATGTGCTACACCAATAACAACAGACAAGAGACAATACAATAATCTTAGTGCTTACTTACATAGTGGTGCCAAAGCTCTCAGTTTCATAAATGTTAGACAAGTCTTAAAAATCTGTAATAGTAATATTACCTTTGTTATGAACACATACAAGATATTTCAAATTACAACTAATCAACCTAGTAGTAACTTACATTAAATTCAGATAGGACGCTGATCTCAATTAACATACAGGCTCAAAATATGCTGCTATGTTTCTACTGGATCACTGGTGATTGCTACCAGAGTGCAATTAAAGGGACCTTGCAGATTGCTAATGGGTGGTGGGTAGTAGGAGGCAGTGTAAGATTATTGTATTGTCTCTTGTCTGTGGTTATTGGTGTAGCACATATAGTAAAAATTGTATTTTTGTACACTACAGAATATCTCCTGAAGAAGATTCATTTTTTGAAACGTTGTTATGTAATCCGGAGACGACGTTGTGTATCATGTTATAGTGCTTTAGATTGCAATACATAAACAGCATTCTTTATAAGTCTTATGACTGTTTGATTGTGGGTCAGACTATCACGACTGTTGGCTTTATACTTGTTACAACTGATTGGATCGTGTGTGTCCAGATTTTTTTGTCTGATTCAGTAGAAGCAGCCAAAAAAAGGGGGGTGGGGGAAGCCAGTGTACAATGCAAGAACCACTGGCTTGCATTGTACAAGTGGTGTTCTTTTTTTTGACTCAGTAGAAGGCAGCTTCATGTGTTCAAATTATACCCTTCTGAGGTCCCTCCCACTCCAAACCCCACCCTTTCTAGGATCCACCCCCAAATCTCCCGAAATTGGCTGGCAACTCTATAAACCTAAATGTCGTGTTTGCTTTTGCTCTCAGCTTTGTAACATAAGTTCTGTAAATACCTTAACTATTAATGTCATTTTTGCTTTGAAACCTGTCCCTGCAGTTAACACTCACTGCAATTACCTGCTTTTGCCCCAGGAACGAGTATTCTACATAAGAGAATTGTTGCACATGATTCATGGGCACAAGAATTCATGAATGTGACACCTCCCCCCTGCTTGGTGTTCCTGGTGTACTGGTTCACAGGCTCCAAGTATAGGGTTGCCAGGTCGTCATGAAGCACCAGTGGGGGGTGGGAGGGAGCCTTCCAGGAGTGGCATGGTGCACCGCCCCCAAACAGCAACATCGCGCGGTGATGTCCCTGATTGGGATGTTGCTGTTTGGGGGTGGTGTTTCCCCCACTGGCCAGCAATGGGCAGAAGCCCCAAAAAGCAGAGGAACCCTCCACCCCCACCTGGAGAATGGGAACCCTATCCGATTATCAGGTGCCAGAAGTCAAGCAAGGCAGTGTAGCTTGGTCCAAGGGAGCGGCTAGAAGTCAGACAAAGCAGAGTTGGTGGCTTAGCATCTATCATACATATTGCATCCATGCCAAACAGCCTTTCTTGGTTGTTTTTATAGCCTCACGCCTAAGGGTAAAGCTTGCAACCAGTTGCTCAGAAGCAATCCTGCAACTGTTCATCTTTGTTATCAGCAAGCAGTTGGCATCAGGCCAGGAGGCGTGCACTTTGCTGACTTGTCTGTAGCTCTGTTCTCAGCATCCATCTGCAGTACTCTGAGGGTGTAGGTGATACTGGTGGGCTGGGAATGGCCAACTGAGGTTCACCTCATGAATCAGGGCTGGAGGGTGTTGGTGGCTCTGCACCAGCTGTTGGTTGTGAATCCTGACAAGCCTGCATCTCATTCTCTTGCCGGTCAACTTCTCTTAACTCAAGACTGGCTCCTCGTCTCCTGAGGAGTTCTTGCTATCACTGAGCCCTAGCTGACGCACAACACTTGTAGAGGGAAGCAGCTAGGCCCCCACTCTCACATCTGCCTCAGCCCCCCCCCCAATACCTTCAGTGTGGCTCTAAGTTTTTTGTGCTTTGGTATCACATAGCTTTCAAATACAAAGTATGAGTAAAGATATAGCGTACTGATGTCTAGAAGTACAATCTTAACATAAGAACATAAGAGATGCCAATGTTGGATCAGGCCAAAGGCCCATCCAGTCCAACACTCTATATCACACAGTGGCCAGAAATACCAGTGCCATCAGGAGGCCCACCAGTGGGGCCAGGACATTAGAAGCCCTCCCACTGTTGACCCCCCCCCCCAAACACCAAGATGACAGAGCATCACTTGCCCCAGAGTCCCTATCTATACCTTGTGGCTTATAGCCACTGATGGACCTCTGCTCCATATGCTTATCTAATTCCCTTTTGAAGCCGTCCATGCTTGTAGCTGCCACCACTTCCTGTGGCAGTGACTTCCAAGTGTTAATCACTCTTTGGGTGAAGAAGTACTTCCTCTTATCCGTTCTAACCCGACCGCTCAGCAATTTCATGGAGTGCCCACGAGTTCTTGTATTGTGAGAAAGGGAGAAAAGTACCTCTTTCTCTACCTGCTCTTTCCCATGCATAATCTTATAAACCTCAATCATGTCACCCCTCAGTCGTCGTTTCTCCAAGCTAAAGAGCCCTAAGCGCCTTAACCTTTCCTCATAGGGAAAGTGTTCCAACCCTTTTATCATTCCAGTTGCCCTTTTCTGCACTTTTTCCAAAGATATAATATCCTTTAAAAGGTGTGACCAGAATTGCACACAGTATTCCAAATGAGGTCGCACCATTGATTTATATAAGGGCATTATGATATTGGCTGATCTGTTTTCAATACCCTTCCTAATAATCCCCAGCATAGCATTGGCCTTCTTTATTGCAGTCACACACTGTCTCGACATTTTCAGTGAGTTATCTACTACAACTCCAAGATCTCTCTCTTGATCAGTCTCTGCCAATTCAGACCCATCAATGTGTATTTATATTTGGGATTTTTGGCTCCAATGTGCATCACCTTGCACTTGGCCACATTGAACCCCATTTGCCATGTTGATGCCCACTTACCCATCTTTGACAGATCCCTTTGGAGTGCCTCACAATCCTCACTGGTTTTCACCATCCTGTCCTTCTGTGAACATTGGTAAAGGAAGAACCTTCTTTATTGCAAAATGCATTATCTCAACAGAAATTTTTATGCTGGACAAGGGTTAAATAATTTCTATGATTTGTTCTGATAACCTGTCTCTCTTAAACAACTTATGGTTCATATTATGGTCCATATTTTCTTCTATATAATTTTAACATATTATATCATTAATACATTTTTATATTAAATCTTCTAACTGAATTTATGCAGTTGTGCTTTTTAGTACTTGTGGTTCTATAGAAGGAAATACCTAATAGAATCAAGAGAAAGTAGTTACCTGTAGCTTAGACAGATTGAGAAGCATTTACAAAGTTGTTCCCACAAGGCAGACACTGCAACCACTTGAGGTAGTAGCCAAATCAAATAAACAGAACATTTTTAGCTAGAGTGAACTAGTATTTGTGTCTGCTTCTTTACTGTTTGGAATTCAGTCTATTCTAGCATTTTCTAAGAAGAGCTGCATAGACTCTTCTTATGCATTTTTGCTGACATGGACAGTACGACTGAATGGTGGAGATTAGGACAAAACAAAAACCCCAAACAACTCCCAACAATTTCAGTGTACAATTATTCAATTATGTAACACTAAATACTTTGCAATTAATGTCACCAAACTACATATAGTAATAGCTGTACTAAAGTTAACACAGTAATTATCAGGATGTTAAGTTCTGAAAGGATCTTAACACTTGAGGCAAATTTGAGTTCCAAAAACATTTAATATACAATATTTTAACTAAAACAAGTACAAAACCATTTGTGCCAAATTTAGCACTTAAGGACTTATAACACCACTTAATGCATTGTGCAAATTTTGGAATGCCATATCAGAGAATTACTGAACATAAACACAGGGACATAATATCTAGTATCTGTTCTTTACTTGGAAGTGTACAGAGACTAGAATGCTTTTATAGTATATTATGAAGTTAAATATGCAGGAATTTCCATAAGACTGATTTACGTTTAAAAAACACACAGATCACTAGTTTAAAAAAATGCCCATTAAAAATTTAGGGGCCCTCTTACTCCTTAGGATGGAGAGGAGTCTACTTGCCCAAGGATATTGGCAATCTTCAGTCAAACTAGGACATCAGCCCTCTGCTTTCATTTCATACAGCTGAAAACAAAGTTATTTTAAAGTTTAAGCTAAAAGCAATGGCATGCTTTAGTTCTGTTCCAAAAGAACAATGTAATATGGCCCACCTTGTAGGAGCTTGATCAGCTTAAATGGGAATACATGGAACACTCAACTCATACTGCGGCTTCCATTATATGTCAGTGACTCAAAGTTAAAAGTAACCAATTTATCAGATCACTAGAAAGTGCATAAAAGTTAATGTCCAGCTGGGATGTGGAAAATGCATAATTCTGAGAAGCCACTTACCAGAACTGGAAGACACAAAATTAAGCAGCAGAGGTTCATTGCATAACATTGTATCCATCATCACAAGTCTAGCTGTTTAATGCATAAGCACCAACTTGGTCATGGTGATAGCGTGGATCTAGACACAAGTCTCCTTTCTAGAACTTTTGGATGACAGTTCCCATCACAACAGAAGCAAAAATCCCATCACCTTGTCTTACTTGAAACAGGAATTATCCCTATTATTATTTAGAGGAATATCCTTCACCAGGTCCTTTTATGCCTGTACACATTTCACAAGGACCTTCGGGGAATATGGCATGGTCATAATGCAGAAGTATGTAGTTCTTCTCAGTGCCAGATTAGAACTGCTCAAGCAAAGCATTCCCTGAGTTACACAGAGGCAAGTGGTTCAGTCAATTTCATTGTTTACAGCCATACTAGAGGAATGAGTGATATACATGCTACGACTGGAGATGTTTGGACAATTCTGTTTCACAAAAGCTGGCTTTACTCCGACACAGCATGCCAGAATATCACTAAAGTCTCTCATCCAAGGGAATCCTAGATTTGCATATTTGCAGAATGGTTGTTGCTGTAGCCTCCTTTGGACTTCATCTGTTCCTGCGCTGGCCCAACCTAGAAAGAATATTGTAAGAGTACCTTGAATTCTAGTTCAACTCATCATCTCATCCAAATAGCCCAGGCCAATTAATAAAGCACTATATTAAAATAAGCTCTTTAATTCCACCCCAAACATAGTCTGCTGCTCCCTGAAAATTTAGGTCATGGCTCTGATCAGCTTTTAGTGGAACTGAATTTCTCCCAGGTATGGAGGGAACCCTTACAGGTACACACAACCTTGATTTTACTAGCTATTTCATTAATATTAATACTAGAAGTCACTTTTGCAACAAATACGTAGCCCAATTTTATGCATGTTTCTCAGAAGCAAGTCCCAGTATGTTCAATGTACATAGGATTGCAGCCTATAATGACTTATTTGGGCGCCTCACAATTTAAATTTTCTTGTGTTGGTAAAAAAAAGACTATGTAAGTTACCTTGAATGTCAGTATTACTTAAAAGGCAATGTATAAATACTGTAAAGTGCCTATGAATCAATTAAGTACAGTTGCATCAGCAATATAGAGACAACATGGAGTGCAGAGAAACTAGTAACTTTACAAACAAAAATTAATCCCCTCACCAAAAGTGCTTCACTCCACACGCAACATTTTAAATTATGTGTCACTTGAACTTTAGATACAGATATTTATTTAAATATTCATATCCTGCTTTTCTCCCTCAAATAACTTTTTAATGTACTCACAGCAACAAAAAAGAAAGAAAAGAAACACAAAACAAAAAAGATATTGAGTTACATTTTAGAACCCAGGAATACTAAACTAAGAACCTCCCATTTTATTCTATTAATTCTACTACAGTCCAATGGCCACACTACACATGGTGAAATCTCTCTACATTAACTTATCACGGATATAGTTTGACTTTTTCAACCAGCATATACTTACAGATGGAAAGCAACTGGCTGCTCCTTTTGTTCCAACATGGGTGATGTGTACAAAGTTTGTCGGTTCTCCTATCATGTTCCTGTCAAGTCTTCTGTGCCTCTTCTTTCAAATGGGGAGGGGGGGGAAACTCAAAGATTTTTAACCAGGCTAAATCCTAAATTATTGCAACTGTTACAATTAACTCCTGACATGTTATCATTTTTGTGCAATATATTTGTGTCTCTGCCTGTTGTCAAGTGAATTACAACTCTTCTCCATTCCCTACATAGCTAGACTTGCTATTCATACCCTCATAACATTCCCAGTAGCACCAACTCCCTTAACAACTGGAACATCTTAATTGGCATTCCCCTAAGTCTTCACTAGGGTTTATATCCTAGCTAGTAAAAAACCTCTGAACTTGCTTTCTTTTTGAGCATGTAAACTCAGATGATCTTGTACAAACAGCAATTAAACCTATCTCACCAATGAAGATAGATAACTAAAACCTGCTCAATTTGAGTCCAGAAGCACTTTAGAGACCAACAAGATTTTTGGGATACAAGCTTTCAAGAACCAAAGCTCTCTTCATCAGATACAAATAGGAATGGAGATCAGTCCTAATATCCCAGTAAGAAGATAGGAAGAGTGTTTCAAAGAAGGAGTAAGGAGTTGTTCTTAGGTCAACTTACGGGCTGGGGCTGGTCACCAATGCAACAATTGAAACAAACCAGAAATTCTGTCATTGCAGTGTTCAGCCTGAGAGTGAAAAATAAGAGCTGGCAATTAGTCTTGCCACAGTTAAACAGGTTACTGAGAACCAACATACTATTTTTCCTCACGATAACATTATTAACCATTTTTAGTAAGATTTAGTTTAGTAATTTTCTGATGACATACCTAACCTAGGCAACATTCTCTCTCTCTCTCTCTAGGCAAACCTAAACACCAGAAATCAGTTTGAGAGAAGTTGCTAAATTTGCTTTATGTTACATACCACACCTCAAGAGAAGTCCTTAGTACAAACTAGACTAACTCCCCTCCCCCATTACTGAAAAAGCAAACAAAAGGATACTTTGTATCACATCCTTTATACTCCATAAGACCTTTTAAGGTAAACAGTCTTTTAAATTAGGAATGCCTCAGAAATTGAAGTTACGTGTGATAGTGTAGCACCACCAAGTAATCCACTTACTCAAGAGCCACTTATTTTGCTTTAACTAGTTTGATTTAAGTTTATGCCTTTTAAAGAACATGGCTGAGTTCATTGCATTTTGGATAACGAGTGTATTGTAACTAATATAATAGCTTACTATAACCTACTTCTTCATTGCATATATTAAAACTTTTACAAAGAAAGGACAATTATTTAAGAATAAACTCACAACCAAGTCTGAACTAACAGCATGCATAAACATAACAGTCTCCTTAAAAAGGAAATAAAATAATTAATTAGCTCCTTCTAAAGATACATGATTAACCACTCACCCCATCTATCCTCGTCACCTAATCAAATTAGTTTACCAGGTTTCTTCAGCATCCTGGCATTTTTTTGAATCCTCTGAGTGGAGTACTTGTTCCTTCTTTTATCTTGCAGTCCTTGGCACATTTACTTGAAAGCAACTCTTGCTGAGTTCAGTGGCACTTACTTCCAAGCAACAGTGCATAGCGTTAATTGCACCTGGCTTCTCTCAATTAACATCTTAAAACTACACCATTGCAGTCAGTGGGGCCTCTGTAATTGTTTGGGCATAAATGTGAGAAGTCAGAAACAAAGAAGAATCAATAGGAACTAGATTTTATTTTGAAGCCTTGTATCAGTCACTGAGGCTTTCTTATGAGTATGCATTGCATAATTTAACAAGGACTATGTGGGGTTAATGCGTGCTTGAGGCTTGCTACCACCTCTTTCTTTTCCTGTCAAGAGATCGATCTGTGCCTTTAATGACAGATTTCAGAGTGTGTTACTCCGTTGCAGCCAAAATCTCATCATCCTGTTGTGCATTAAAAAATAACAAATTTAGTGTGGCATAAACTTACATGAGCCTGACTCCACTTTCAGACGCCTGTTTTAACTGTTTGTGACTTTTATGGTAAGCCACCTTGAACTATTAGGGAAGAAATAATAAAAATAATTAATAAATGTCCTTTGCTGCAACTGTGGAGTCTCCAGACAGAGGACACATAGTATCTTCTAGGACCAAACAAAATGACATGAAAGTGTTTTAAGTTTTTGACTTCTACAGAGCTCTTTCTCAGGCTGGAGATTTAACCTGCTCCCAGCACCATCAACATTTCAGACAAGGATGTTGGCAAGACATGGATCATGCCTTAAGATCATGGCTGGAAACATCACTGCCCACTCCCCCGCCCTCGGGAACATGTAGCCTGATGGAGTTTGGAGAAATCAAATGCATGCTTACTTTGTTGTCTCATTTTGTGTGGTGTAAAATGCCCTCAAGTTGCAGATGACTTATGACAACCATTAGACTTGTCAAGGCAAGAGAGGAACAGAGAGGGTTTGCCATCATCTGCCACTATGTAGCAATCCTGGAACTTCCTTGGTGGTTTCCCAAGTCTTGCTTAGCTTTTGAGATCTGACTATACTGGATGATCCTGGTCAGGGTATTTTAGCTGGCATTAATAAAAGATGTTCTACCGCTTGTGTGTGTGCACATCTTTGCTTTGGAACAATGCAGCGACCAGCAACCTCCTCCTTTTTCCGAACCATTTTTATCCCACCTATCTTCCAAGGAACTCAGGGCAGTTTACAGAGATCCACCATCTTCCTAATTTTTTTAAAAAACAGATAATTGAGCAGAGTGTACAAAAGCATTTCAAAAAGTAAAATAGCAATTCGCTTGGTTTCCATCTAGTAGATAAGAATGGATTTATGTTCACTTTTCTTTCTTTGGCTCCGACCACAGCAGTTGTATCTTTATTAAAGGTAAAGGTTCCCTTGCTCGAAAGCCAGTCGAGTCCGACTCTAGGGTTGCGGTGCTCATCTCCGTTTCAAAGCCGAAGAGCCAGCGCTGTCCGAAGACGTTTCCGTGGTCATGTGGCCGGCATGACTAAACACCAAGGCGCACGGAACACTGTTACCTATCTTTATTAGGACAAAGCAAACGATACTTTTTCTAAGGAAGTTAAAGTAAACGTTAAAAATAAAACATATTTTTCTAATATGAACGATGAACTTTTTCTAAAATATTCCCTTTGCTGTGGGTGGGTGTGTTTGTTTGGCGGGCGGGGATTTGAGGCCGAAGCACCAACACAGCCGCCCTCCACCCCGCGCCGCCGCCCTTCCTCCCTCTCAGGAAAAAACGCGCGGAGAGAAAAGCATTACAAGGTCGTGAGGGGGAGCGACCATGACCAAGAAAAAAGCGGATGGCCAATGGGGGCGCTTGGAACACTTCTTTCTGCCTTTCAATGGTCGCCGAGGGCCGGCGCGCCGAGCCGGCTGGCGTTTCCAGGCCTTCTATTGGCGATACCGAGATATCCGGTAGCCAATCAGCGCCGTGGGTGTGAGTGGGTGGGAGGCACTCGGCGCCGACGGACGGGCTTCTCTCTTTCGCTGAGCGGCGCCGGCGAAGCGTGGACGGGTCTTCCCTGCGGCCGTTCCCTGGAGACTATGGCGGCTCTTAGTAGCTGACGTTGGCGCTTCTCCTTCTCCTCCCCTCTTCAGCCGCCCTCTTCTCTCCTGGCTCCCGCTTTCTAAGTACCACCTTTTGTGGGATAATCGCCGGCGCCTTCGCCCACCATGCAGGTCATCATCGGCATCGGCGGGTGAGCGGATGGGGCGGGGAGAAAGTGTGTGTGTGTGTGTTGGGGAGGGGGGTGTAGTCTGCACGTGCGGCGGGAGGGAGGGTCCGAATGAACCAGATCGGGGAAGTGTGTGTCGCCGGCCCGTTTTAAAAATCTTTAAAAAACCAACCCAAAAGTCCTCCCTCTCCACAATTGACTCCCGGTAAGTAGAAAGCACGCGCAACGGTGACAAGCGCTGGCTGGGAAGCTCCGCCTTTACGAACAAGTTGTTCGTTGGGAGTTTTCCGTGGCATAGTAACAACGACGAAAAAATGAAGGAAAAAAAAACCCCGCACGTGCACGATTGGCGATTCGGGAAGTTTCTGTTCCCACGTGTTTCCCGTTGCGGTGCTGCTTCGATGCAGTGTGTAAATGGAGGGAGCCCGGCATACCTACGATCTTGATCTTGTATCTCCGCTGCCTCAATTCTGCTACTCTTTCCACCATGAAGTTTGCGGGGTGATCGCGTAGTAAGGCTCGTTTTTGTATCCCGCAGATTAACATACTACGCAGGTTTCTCGTGAGAGTAAAATGTTGGGGTGGGGCATATACGCCACTCAGAGCTTTGTGGAGGAAGATGGGGGTGGATATATAAAATCTCAGCATAGGAACATTAAAAGTGTAAGCCAGATCCTTCAAAACAAATAGGTTTTAAAGGTTAGGGAATGTTGTGAGGTATATGGGGGTATGAGGTGTGGTAATGGGTTAAAAATTGGGGGGGATATGAAAGGTTTAATTTTTAGAGTAAGAGGAAGTTGATTAGATTAATAAAATGCCTATTCTCTGATACTAATCTTATTGATTAATGACCCTAAAAACATCCTTTTGTATTTGTAATGTCACCCTTTTTTCTCTCTTTGCACCCCTTTCCCATCTGACTTAAGTTTGTGGGGATGGTTTTTCTATATTAAGACCAGCTCCTTCCCCCTGAAAAAAGCAGCAAAATTAATCTGTGCTACTTTGCCATAGGTAGACAACTAAGCACATATATGGCGCTAGCTTGCAGGAGAGTGTTAAAATGGAAACAACAAGCTGTATTTGTAATTTACAGTGCTACCTTCTCTCAACCTATGGTTTCTTGGGTTTTTTATGCACTCACAGTTTATTAATTTCTGTAGTGAACAATAATACAGATTAGTAACCTTATTTTCCATCAATCTATTAAATTATTCATCCCCAAAGTTATTTATTAATAGAAAGTGTTCTCAAACTAATCCACTAACTCCTGTTATACCTTACTAACCCAGAATTGCTTCCTATTCTGAATCCTGTTACCTTGTAACACCCATTAGATATAGTTCCATTCAGTTTCCTGAGTTCTTTTTCCATATTTGTGTTACTTACAATACACATATCAACATAATAACTTACGCTGGGCATTCTTCTGTTTACTATTACATACTTCCAATCTAATTTCTTCTTCAGAAAAGCCAGCTTCACCAAAAAAGAAAACCAAATGGGGCTGCCTCTCATTCCTAGGGACGAGGCATAGTTTCTTGTTTTTAACAGTCTTTAACTATTTATTTGTTATACCTGTTTTAATTGTTATTGTGGAATTGCTGCTGTAATCTGCTAGAGGCGGAATCTGCATTTGTCTTTCCCACCAGTGTCCCAGCCTTTTGACTCCGTCTTCAAAAAAGCTGTCTACATTTGGTGTCGTTTTCACACCTCAAGAGTGTTCTGCATGTCCACATATGTTTATCATCCTTTCGGGCAGCTCCACTGTCATTGCACCACACTGCTTTAAAAGAATCTTCTCCAAACAACATTCAAACAAGCATAGAGAAAGATGGTGTCACAGCAACACGAAAATGACTTAAAAATGCAAATGCAGATTTGGCCTGAGTCTTCTTGCGGGGAGGGTGGAATAGAAATTAAAGAAATAAATAATAAAATAAACCAAACAACTATGGGTGGGGTGTAAGAAAGGGAAGGCAAACAGTGGGTGGGGAGTAGAGAGTGTATTTTTAGTCAAGATGTATTTTGGAGTCACAGGAAGTGCAGCAGTCTTGAAATCCACAAAAGAAGGCTGTTACAATCTTTGTTTACTGAGAAGCTGCCCGTTGTTTTCCAGTGTTGGATTTTGCATACATTCTGATATAACTTATAACCTACTTCAACCTTCTTATAACCTACTTCAACCTTCTCTTCCCCCCCCCCCCAAATTCCTGTTTCAGGGTCACCAATGGTGGGAAGACCACCCTCACCAACAGACTCATGCAAGCTTTACCCAACTGTAGTGTTGTGCACCAGGATGATTTCTTTAAGGTGAGCCTGGCAATGAGGTTAATAGTCTTCCTCCTATCTAAGCCCCTGCATTTCCTGCAACAGTGGTTACAGTTGGCCTTCACATGACCACTAGGTAGGAAGCTTCCTCTTCAGATGCCTGATTGTGCCAGTCTGCAGGTGAACAGTTTGCATTAGCGTCTGTGGAATGTTTGCCTGCATTGAAAACAATAAGTATCTGGCAACCATTTTTAGTAGTCTGTGTACTAAATGCTACAACAAACCAGCCGGTGTACAGGATGCTTTTGTGCTATGGGCTGAATTCTTAAAATGTGGGCTGCCCTTTGTAAAAGCATTAGTGCAGTGTCTGTGGAGAGTATAGTGTCTAGAGTCTCCTGTAGGATACAAAGATACTGGAATACTTTGAAAGGTGATTTAGTTTAGTAATGTTCTGACATTACTTATACACACACTGGGTTGATCTTGGCACACTGCTAATTTTCATCTTGGAAGAGCAGCACAGGTAGAATTCCCATTGTGACCCTGCCAGAGCAGTCACCCTCATCTCTGTGCTGAATGGCAGCCACGATATAAAAGAAGCAACATGAACTGGGTCTGATTTGTTTAAGAATCACATGTCCTGCAAGTAATACGTTCACTTGAGTAATGTCGAGTTCAAGTTCAAAACCTTTATTGGCATAGAACTTTAGTAATGTCAACAAAAGTGGGAGTTGCCACTTTTTTTTTTTTTGACATTGCCGTTATAGTTTGAAATTTAAGGTACACTTTTGTGTGGGAGGGAGGGTGTTAAGTGCATAACTGAACACTTTTATGGCATTTCATGTTTTCTGTGATTTCATGCAAGTGTATACAAACAAATGAAAAATCCCCACACGGTTTGATACCAGATACTTCTTGGCCAGGCCAGTTTTTAGTCCTTAGGATCATAAGGATAGATTTGTGTGTGAGAAGCAGTTGGTGTTTGCAAAGGTTTAAGGACTTGGCTTGGTCTTTGTGCATGGCTAGAAGAAATAGGGGGGAAAGCACAATGACATGGATTTGCTTTTGTTATGTAATTTATTTTGTTTGCAAATATGGACTTTCCGGAGCTCAAACTGCGTGCAATGGATTTGCATGTTTAAGTTGAGAATCTGCTCCAATCACGTAGAACGGAGGAGGGAAGAAGGAATCTGTGTGTCAGAATCCTGGTTAAATCAGTTCTCAACACCACTCACTTTGAAGAAAGCTTAGTTTATTGAGATGTTAAAGAAGGCTGAGTGCCGAAGAATAGATTCTTTTGAACTATGGTGCTGGAGAAGACTCTTGAGAGTCCCTTGGACTGCAAGAAGATCAAATCAGTTAATCCTAAAAGAAATCAACCCTGACTGTTCCCTGGAAGGCCAGATAATGAAACTGGAGCTCAAATACGTTGGCCACCAAATGAGAAGGGAGCACTCACTGGAGAAGACCCTGATGCTGGGAAAGATTGAAGGTCAAAGAAGACGGGGACGGCAAAGGATGAGATGGTTAGACAGTGTCATTGATGCAACAAACATGAAGTTGAGCCAACTTCAGAGGACGGCGGAAGACCGGAAGGCCTGGCGTGATCTGGTCCATGGGGTCACGAAGAGTTGGACTCGACTGTGCGACTGAACAACAAAAAGAATACTGAAGGTGAAAGTGTGGAGATTGCAGAGGCACTAAAGATCAGGACTCATAGCATTTGCCCACCAGGAATTATGGTAAACTTCCCCCCCCCCCCACTAAGCACGTACCCCTCTACAGAAATAAAGCAAAACAATAGGTCTCTGCGACATATCAAAGCATTTAGGAAAATGAAAGCATTTGGTTTTCACACCCCTCTTCCCCTCCTCCTTCCTCTATGGCAGGCGAACAATAAAATGTATTCTGAGCCTGATACTGTGTCTGATTTTTAAAAGCCACTGGCATTGACAGGTGAACAGGGCTGAACCCTTCTGGCTTTCTTTGCTCCTGCACACACTGATTGTAGTAATGTTGTGGGACATTATTCTGTGGTGCAGTGTGAGCTCCAGATATGTAGGTTTGGTGCAGTGTGAAATTTGCCTACCTCCATGTTCAACATACCTTTGTTCCCTGTTTGTGACCTAAATTGTGGCTCATGCCATTCCGGTCATGAGTCTTTCCCTTTAAATTGTTTATGTTTTGCAAGATATCAGTTTGTGGGGGGGCTGGAGCAGGAGACTGCTCTGCATCCACTGGATAACACCCTGGTGTGCTGTCTGGATGACTTTTGTTTTGCAAAAACTCAGTGCCAGTCCTGAGATAAAGGCAAAAGTGTCATGTCACCACTTTGTAGTTCTGTGCTGCCTTGGTTTGCTGAAAGTTGGCAGCAGCAGGTAGTCAGGATATGTTACCCGTTTTTTTCTTCTTAAAAAGGGTGTTGAATTTTGTGAGCAGCTCTGCAGACAGTTTTTGTTCTGTTTCAGCCCCAGGATGAGATAGTGGTTGAAGATGGATTTAAACAGTATGATGGTAAGTTCTGTTTATATCCATGGAGTAATTAGTTTATTTTGAGAAGAATCTGTCACTCTAGTTCTGGAAGGTGCATTTTGCATGATAAAAGTATGAGCTGATAGGCTCTGGAACTCAGGCTGCTTGTCTCTTGTGGGCCTCATCACTGAATGGCCCTAATTGCATTCCTGGTCTTTTGTCTTAGTTATCAGTGCTTTGGATATGGATGCTATGATGAATACCATCAATGCCTGGAAGAAAAACCCAATCAAGTTCGAACGATCACATGGCATTAACACTCTAGATGCCAGAACGATAGAAGATTCAGAGGAGAAGGACACCACCATCCATATCCTTATTGTTGAAGGGTTTTTACTTTATACTTGCAGGTAACTAAATCACACTGATACCTTGTTAAACAAGTTTTGAATGGACAGTTACGTCATAGTCTCAGGACATGTCAGATACACCTCCTGTTAGTCTAAAAAACTCCAAATGCTGTAGGAAGGCTACATTGTCTGATCAGATTCCTGCTTACTCTCAGCAGGTATTCAGCTGATATAACGGGTGCTGTGTGGGAAGTCTTGATTAGAGAGGCACTTGAAAGCAGGTTGCAGTAAACTTTCACTGCTCCTGTGCCTTCTGACTGTGTGTGTGAAGAACTACTTGTTTGTCTGTTTACTGTGGCACAAAAGCAGGAAAGAGGCACAAAAGCAGGAAAGAGGCAGTTGGGTGTCAGTGCGTTGGACATATCATGATGGGAGAGGCTTGGCAGAAGTTAACCTATTAGTAAGCAGTGCTCTGTGTTCTTAGTCACAGGTTTTACACTGCTATTAGTTTAATGAGTGTTTGGATTAATCAGAGATTTTCTTCGTCTCTTTGCAGTGGCTTTTAGACTAGGATAGAGTGGGGTTTGCTGTTGTGGCCCACTGCTTTTCTGTCAGTGAGGGTTTGCAGAGGTAACAAAAACGCTCTTATTTATGCTGCATATGATCAGTGTTCAAAGTGCTTTATATACAGTCCCGAGATCAAATCTGTAAGAGGTTTAGCCAGCATTCCCCACACTTGACAGCTAATGGCCAATCAGCATGACTTCTGCAAAGCAAGAGTCCTGCCTCACCAGTCCTGTAAAGACAGATCAGCAGACTTGCTGGGGGTTACTTGGTGGTGTTGTATACTCAGACTTCTGAAAAGCTTTTGACAAAGCCCTTTGCCGAAGGCAAATTCAACTTAGTGAGTAAACTTAGCAGGCATGGAGTAGTAAGATGGATCTTTTTGTGGATTGATAACTAATTAAAGAGGGAACAATTTTACAGTAGAGGGCAGGTAAGCAGTGAGGTTAACTGTATAGAAACCAGGACATTTTCTTTTGCAGACCCTTAATTGATGTGTTTGACTACCGATTCTTTCTTTCTATTCCCTATGAAGAGTGCAAGAAGAGGAGAAGGTAGGCCTTTTAAAAAGAATAACAAACAGCTGCCATTTTAATTTTCTTTTGTATTCATATACTGCTTTTCTGTCAATGCATTCAAAACAATTTACAGACTATTTAAAACAATACAGTGGCTGAACAAAAAAATAGTGAAGGATCAACCAGTGGCTGGTAGCTTAGGTTTCTTTCTTGTGTGACTCAAGAAGGAAGCTGTGGGAAGCTGTTTGTAAGCTCTTGATCTGTTCAGGGACTGAAGGCCAGCACTCCTTGGCCTGGGAGCTGAACGGTGCCGAAAGGGCTGCCTGACTGAATTCCCTTAGGCTTGGATTAGGCAGTCCCCAGCCCACACGTTGACCGTGCCAAAGCAGCCTGTTATTCTTGGCCCTCAGGGCAAGATTCCCCCAAGGCACTGGTAGCTCAGCAGTGCAGAAGACAGTAGGAGCGACTTATGCCCATAATCACCTCCCAGACCTGCACAGCCCCCAGTCAAGATCAAGGCAAGTACTTGAGTTGCTGATGGGGCTTGGCTTGCTCCAAGCATGTCTGGCCAGGTACACTTGCCTCCCCTCCAGCCAGTTGTGTTTGCCACCATGTTCACAGCTGCATTCCCCCCCCCCCAGCAATTTGGGCCACAGAGGGGTTGCCTACCCACGTCTTAGATGTGTGCTTCTCTTCAGGGGGTGCAAGAGGTGTTCTCTAATCTGGATGTTCACTTTCTGCTCTGCTGATGATTCTGTGGTTAACTGGCTCGAACTAAAGATTAAATTGAGATTAATTCTCTTCCCTTCAAAAACACCTAGTTCAAGGAATTACACTGTCCCAGATCCACCCGGATTATTTGATGGTCACGTCTGGCCCATGTATGTCAAACATAAGAAGGTAATGGAAGATCTTCAGGTTGATATAGGTAAGTGAATTGAGTAGAAGGAGCTTGCTTGCTGGTTAATTTAAAATATGATCTCTGTCAGAAATGTGTCACTAAAGCTGTTACGGAAGCACTGTAAGCATTGCTAGTTAATGGGCCTTCATAATTGTCTACATGTTTGAATAGTGCAGATTTAAATTAACAGCCCAATAGTGCAAGTAATTCAGTGTGGGTTGTCTGCTTTTTAAATTTAAATTAGGCTTCTTAGCTGCCCTGAATCATTGACATGGGTAGAAAAGTAGCATGTAAACATTCCAGATAGCTAAATATTTGCATTTATTCCCCACCCACCCCAAAACAAACAAACACCTGTTGGCTGTCACCCCTTGCCAGTGTAAATGCATGGAATTCTGAAGCTGCGGCGTGTGGAGGACCTTGTGCTCAGCCATGTGTTCTGTGTTACCTGCTTCTGATTTGGAGAATACATGGCATGCCCCTGTGTTAGAGCACGCAGCTCTGTCTTTTTGTTGTTGAGGTTCTTGCCTGGAGGCATTTTCCCCCTTCATTGCATCCAAGAATGCAGCTACACAATCTTCAGCACCTTGCTTTAGGACGCTCAAAGTGATGATTACAAAGGAGCATCAAAAGCACCTGTTTGCCTTTTTTAGGCAGAAGAGGTTCACGAATCTTAAAAGTTGGTATGCTCCCCTTCCCTTGTGTTAGCTAGATTCAAAAAAACCACTGCTTTATGTTGACACCCATGGCTGGCTAGCACAAAACCCTCCCTAAAAATAACTATCTTATTTCATCAATTCAAAAGTAAGAATGCTGAATGGAGATGGGCACAAGCCAAAATTTGGCACACACTTGGACCGGTTTGGAGCCCCCAAATCAATGTTTGGGGAAGGCACCTTCCCTGAACATTTACTAGACTTTTGTCTGGTTTGGTTGTTTGAAGCCATTTAAGCTGAGTGGTGGGGGGGTAAGCCATTTCACTGGTAGGTTGTGTTCCCCCCCCCAAAAAACCCCCCCCCACCAAACTCACTAGACCAGACCAGCTTGGTTTGGTGGGGGCCTTTTGGCTCGGTTCGGGGGCCACCCTGAACCCCAAACCAAGCCAGGTTTTTTAGGTTCATGCCCATCCCTAGTGCTGAACACAGCAGATATCTTTTTAAGCAGCAATTCTTGCATTTCAGTTCAGTTGAATGGAACACGATCTAAGGAGGAGCTCTTCAACCATGTGTATGGGTACATCCAGAATAGCTTAGAACTGATGAAAATGCTGGTAAGTGTTATGTATGACATAGTTATTTGCTGATTACCTGTAGAGGAGAAACTTGAAACATTGTATTTGGAAGTCACTCACTAGCTGCCTCTATTTTGGACCCCTGGAGTTCTGGTAATTCCAGGCAAAACAGAGTGAAAATAGTGGAAACAAGAATCCCTGCATTCTGTGCATGCTTGCCCAGAAGTAAATCCCCCTAAAATAATTGGGATAATCACTAGCAACAGTGAAGCTCCATTTTAGTATCTGAAAGCTAATGGGAAGGACAATTGCCGGCTTAGGCTTCTGCTGAAGAGGCTGTTTCTTTTGCAAGTGTAGATAAATTAGCTATACTCTAGAGGGGTGGCCTACAGCTACTGCATACTTGTTAATGGCGAATGTACTTGGACGTGGGTTTTGTAGCCCCTACTTTTTGTAAAGTCCCCCCTGCTGTTTTAAAAACTGAAGTAGCTTTTTAACATCAGCAGCCTGTCTGTGCAATTCCAGTTTAACCCTCTGCTGTTTAATGTGTCTCAGAAGCATCCTCGGTGAACATTCACAAAACGGTTTTCTTACCATTGCAGAGCTAGACAAGCAGCTGGTGGCATCTCAGAAGTCCCAAGATGCATCTTTTCAGTAACTTATTTTTTTTTTTACACGTGCCTGGCTTGGCAGTAAAGTTCCAGCTTCTGTGAAGATTCTTCCTTTTTTGTTAAAGGAGCTGTCGTGTGTGTCGTCCGTTCCCCCCCCCCATTCTTAAACTTTCTTTATTCAAGTTCATCTATACATTATATTTAAAAAGAAAGAAATTAAAGTTCTTAAACTAAGTCTTGCTTGTCACTGGATTTCAAGTCAGGTCCAGTAGGGTCTCTCGACCACTGCCTCTGCCCTGCTAGCCCTCCAAAAAATCCTCTCTGGGAGGGTACAGCAGGCAAAGAAGGTGCTGGCACTGCTCAGGACCTGCTTCCTCCTCTTCTTTACCGCCAGCAGCTGATTTCTCAGTGTCCAGGTTCCCCAGAGGGAAGAAGGAGGTTGTGCTGTTCTGCTCGCCTGCCAAAGGCCTCTTGGTTCGTGACCAGTTTCAAGACCAAGATGCTGTAGGCCTGGTTGCGGCACTTCTCAGACTCACAGCAGCAGTCCTCTGAACACTCCTTCTCCTGCTTCCGGCAGCCACAGCTGACTAGGGATGTGCAAAAAAAAAAAATTCGGTAAAATTCGGATTCGGGTTTATTGGACCCGAATTTTTTCGGGAAACCCGAAAAAACCCGAATATCTATACCGGTAAAGCATAGATATCCGAAAATTTTCGGGAATCCTGAAAAATTCGGGTCCATTGTAACCAATGGGGCCATTGAAGTCAATGGCAAAAATCCTCTTGAAACTTTGCGGGGGGCTGGGGGGGAGGGGGTTTGG
>NW_015177031.1:639000-639110 GCF_001447785.1 Gekko japonicus | reverse complement strand
GCATGTTGCAATTTCAAACTGTACATTGCCAGACCAGCCAGCCACACTGCAGCAGAACCATACAAGTGCCCCTCCACCTGCGCTACCAAACTGGGTGCCCAAAACCCCAA
>NW_015177031.1:598040-636635 GCF_001447785.1 Gekko japonicus | reverse complement strand
CCAAACCCCCTCCCCCCCAGCCCCCCGCAAAGTTCCAAGAGGATTTTTGCCATTGACTTCAATGGCCCCATTGGTTATAATGGACCCGAATTTTTCGGGAATTTTTTTCGGGATTCGGACAAGCTCATAAATTGCTAATTCGGGATCCCAAAAGCCGAAAAAAGCCGAAAATCGTTATTTTCGGCTTTTTTTTCGGTTCGGGATCCCGAAATGCACATCCCTACAGCTGACTTTGCAGTTGTTAAAGCTGTTGTTGACATACATCTCTGCCAATGTGGCCTTGATGAAAAAGGATTCAACCACCCATAAAGCTTCCCTGAAACTAATTTTGTATTTGTGTTATGGTTGCTGTGTACACATTCTTGGGGATGGGCTGAGTTAACTGGTGGCACACAGGGAAATTGCGAGATTAAGCGCTTTTATTTACACTTGGATCTGTAAAAGGGGAATGTTTTAATTACAGCTAGTCTTCAGGAAAAAGGCAGTTCCTACCCATTTGGCCACTTACTAAGAGCAAACAGTGTCACAAGAAATTATTGTACAAGAGGCTGTAAGGCCTAAATTTTAAGGGACATCTACATTGAGGATAAAAGCAGGTACTTCATTGGGATAGAACTGAACAGAGAACTGAAGTGTGAAAAACAAACCACCCTGTGAATGTCAAGCATTACTTGTTAACATCCCTACAAAGTAGACCACATGACTAGGCCAGTGATTGAAGGGGATAATGTGGCACAGCCTGTGCTTATTGTTTAAGGCCACCCAGAGTTCACCGGTGAGCAGAGATTTGAAATGGAGTCTTTCTGGGTCACGCTGTTACTTATTGTAGTAACTTTTAAACCTGAGATCCTATACAGTATGCTAGCAGCAACTCAGTATTACTCTCATGGGTAGACAAAAACATGCAGCTATTGACTGTATTGTTCTGAATAATGATTTCTTATGTCTGAGCTAGCCATGGTATACAGTTTCTTTCCCAGAAACCCATTACTTTGTAGCCTTGTAATCTGATGTGCACATGTTTATTCCAAATCAAGTTCTAGTGAGTACAGGAAACTTAATACTTAACGTCGTCTGGATTACAGCCTAAATGGTTGGTAATTTTAGAAAAATGAGTTGGGGAAAAAGCCCCTGACATTTTAAGAGATGACTCTGAAGCACAGGTTCCTGCAGATAAATTGGGTTTTATTTACATGGGAAGTGTAGATGAATATCTTCCAGGCTGTTTTCTGAAAGCTGTAGTGCTTATTGAAATATGCTGGACCGGTTGGTTGTGGATGCAGGAAGAAAATGGATTTTACTTCAACCCTAGGTGTAGCAGTTTCCTTATTGGAGCAGGACCTCCCCAGAATCCCCTGCAGGGAGAGGAAAAATGAAAATATTTTTAATATCTAGAATACTTGCATTTTATTGTAGTGGAATTTGTTGGTAAATCAAGCATCCCCTCGAAGGTGTGCAGGAGAGACAAGAGACCATAACTAAATTGTATTTAACACAATAAACCTATTTGGTATTAATTATGGTGACCAAGGTTACAAGCAGTCCTGTGGATATACACATATGATTTTACAGCAGGGCAAACAGCCTGACTCCACATAAGCTATTAAGCAAAAGCTGTTAGAATTTTGTTGTAATGGAAAACATTGAGTAAAATCTCAGTGGCTGCAAACAATGGAAGTCTGCTGCTATGTGCAACATTTACTTCAAACTTGCAAGATGGAGCAGTTGATTTTATATATACACTGTTATTAAGTTCATGTCAACTTTTCCCATAGACAAAACTGAACGTTCTTCACTACTGTACTAATGCTTCATTATTTGAATCCCTTCACAGGGAATTCATAAATGCAGTCCCTTATCAACATTCCTTGTTTGTGAGCTTATTTTCCTCTAAGCCTGAGCATTTGCAGTTGGCTTAAGGGGGATAATATACATAAAGTACTTACTTCAGTAGCCCATGCCAGTAAAGAACAGGCATCATGTGAGCTTTCATGTGAAAACTGGTCAGTCGTTCCTTGCTCTGGTCAATGGGGAATGTTTCTAAAGGCTGTGCATTGTAGTCAAACTCTGCGAGGATTGCTCTGTTATAGTTGGTTACCAGTGGACAGGATGTATAGCCATCGTACTACAAAATATTTGACAGTGGACATGAGGTACGAGTCAGAACCCATCACAACATCAGCAGCAATCTGCCTATCCTGGAAGAGTCAGAGCGTATCTGCTTTATTAGCAAAGTATTTTTTAAACATATACTACTTCTATGTAAGTGTCACATCAAAATATAAAACAATTCATACAAGCTCCAACAGTTACAGTACTAAGAATCCAGACCACTACAGATGGTTCCTAGGTACTCAAAATTCAAGCTTGGGCATATCTGGCCAGAGAGTTTGATCAACGGGAACAGCTTCCAAAAAGTAGAACACCTTTAAGACCAACGGAGGAGGAGGAGATTGGATTTATACCCCACCCTTCACTCAAGAGTCAGAGTGGCTTACACAAACTCCTTCCCCTCCCCACAACAGACACCCTGTGAGATAGGTCGGGCTGAGAGAGCTCTGACAGAAACTGCTCCTTTCAAGAACACCGCTGACAGAACTATGGCTTGCCCAAGGTCATCCAGCAGCTGTGAGTGGAGGATTGGGGAATCAAACCTGATTCTCCCAGATTAGAGTCGGCTCACTTAACCACTACACCAAAGCTCATACGTTGAATAAACCTTTGTTGGTCTTAGAGGTGCCATTGGGCTCTAAATTTGTTCTGCTTCAAACCAACACAGCTGACCAACTGGATCTAGCTTCAAAAAAGCAATCTGCCTTCTAGCACACACCCCTATTCTAAACATGGGTGCAAGTTAAATCCATGCCTGATCTGATCATAGTTCACCTCTAAACTAGTCTTACATTTATGAGTGACATCTTTTGACAATGCTAGCTTTCTGTCATGAGATGTCTTAGTTCAGTAAACTTATGTATTGCTGTGCCAGGGTCCACTATATTGTCTTCAATTGGAGATAAATCTCACAACTGGACAGAGGCGCACATTTTTAAAAAGGAGAAAGAAACATCAGGTTATTTTAAAGCTTATATATCCTTGCTAAGAGAATATTTGGAGGCAGCATAGCGAATGTAAAGCACCTTTTTAAAATAAATATTAAGTTAGCTACTTGAACAATTGTTGTTAAGAACACAAAGACCTTGGGTTTGGAAATTCCATGTTCCAAATGACACTTTTACCCATTTAAGGACAAATCCACAGAAATACTTGTTACCTTCTTTGTTGGAGTTTTCCCCTTCATTATGGAAGAAATGGTTTTATCAAGTACTCCAGACTGGCCAGCTACATCAGAGATAAAAGTTAGGGTTTGTTTACGTTAGCACCAAAACATTGTCCTGCTGACTTAGTAATGTTGAGGTCTTGAAATTATATGTCAAGTCACAGCTCTGTTCATTTTGTATGACTGTTTTATAGAAAGGGCACAAAAGGACAGAGGACCACTTTCTGTCCCAAATGTTTCATGCGTTTTCTTAATTGCACTGATAGACAAGCAAGTGCTCGTGAGAATGCTATGCCTGCTAATGTACCAGTGCTTCATCACCTGACCTTGGAGACTACTTGTGTGGCTTTTGTGTCACTATTGTACAGACGGGTTATGACCTAGCTAAAGTTAACGGAATCACTTCAGTAAGGCAGTTTCACACAATTCAGCTGTAGCAGGGCCATTACTTGGAAATAACTTCCACTGACTCTAGGGAAATTCTGCTGCCAAATAGGTGCTTGCAGTCCAAGATACAAAAGTTCTTGGTTTGCAATCTTGACTGCTTGGGTCAAATATGAGAAATATTTTTGCCTGAAGTTCAGACAGGGTGACTGGAGGTACAGGACATGAGGCACTTAACAGTTATCTGTTAACAAGCACACATTTGCGATACAGTAAACAGCTGCTTCTCTGTCCAAATGAAAGTCTACTTGGCAGCTGTGAGAGAGTGTGGCCTCAAGATCTATTTATAGGATGACACCCCCCCACCCCCACCCCACATGTTGCATGGCTCCTGCCTGGCCTCAGAGAAGATCACATGTCAAAAGGTTCCTAACATATATTGCTTGATTCTCCATGCATTAAGAGGACCATTTGTTTAAAGCTGTTTTGCAGTGCTTTATTTTCTCTCTTTTTTTTAAAAAAAAGAGAATTTCATCAACAATATTGGGTATTTGTGTTATGCTTCTAATTAAAGATGAAAGGGAAGAAATAAACCAGCACCTCATCCAAGTAACTAAGACCCAGTGAGCTTAATGGGGCATAGACTGTTGTTGTTCAGTTGCACAGTCGAGTCTGACTCTTCGCGACCCCATGGACCAGATCACGCCAGGCCTTCCGGTCTTCCGCCGTCCTCTGAAGTTTGCTCAACTTCATGTTCGTTGCATCTATGACAGTGTCTAACCATCTCATCCTTTGCAGTCCCCATCTTCTTTTACCTTCAATCTTTCCCAGCATCAGGGTCTTCTCCAGTGAGTGCTCCCTTCTCATTTGGTGGCCAAAGTATTTGAGCTTCAGTTTCATTATCTGGCCTTCCAGGGAACAGTCAGGGTTGATTTCTTTTAGGATTGACTGATTTGATCTTCTGGCAGTCCAAGGGACTCTCAAGAGTCTTCTCCAGCACCATAGTTCAAAAGAATCTATTCTTCGGCGCTCGGCCTTCCTTATAGTCCAACTCTCGTAGCCATACATGACTACTGGGAATACCATTGCTTTGACCATGCGGACTTTTGTTGGCAGGGTGATGTCTCTACTTTTTATCATGCTGTTTAGGTTTGCCATCGCTTTCCTCCCAAGGAGCAGGCGTCTTTTAATTTCATGGCTGCTGTCACAGTCTGCGGTGATCTGGGATCCCAGGAACGTGAAGTCTGTCACTACTTCCACAGCTTCCCCTTCTATTTGCCAAGGAGTGATGGGGCCGGATGCCATGATCTTAGTTTTTTTGATGTTGAGCTTCAAGCCCACTTTTGCGCTCTCCTCTTTTACCCTGAGCAAGAGGCTCTTGAGGTCCTCTTCACTTTCTGCCATCAGAGTGGTATCGTCTGCATATCTGAGGTTGTTGATCTTTTCCCCAGCAATCTTAATTCCCGCTTGTGATTCATCCAGGCCAGCATTTCGCATGATGTACTCTGCATATATATTAAATAAGCAAGGTGACAGTATACATCCTTGTCGTACTCCTTTTCCTATGCTGAACCAATCAGTTGTTCCGTATCCGGTTCTAACTGTCGCTTCTTGGCCCTTATACAGGTTTCTCAAGAGACATGTGAGGTGGTCTGGTACTCCCATCTCTTTAAGGACCTGCCATAGTTTGTTGTGATCCACACAGTCAAAGGCTTTAGCATAGTCAATGAAGCAGAAGTAGATGTTTTTCTGGTACTCTCTTGCTTTCTCCATAATCCAGCGAATGTTGGCAATATGATCTCTCGTTCCTCTACCTCTTCGAAACCCAGCTTGTACTTCTGGCAGTTCTCTATCCACGTACTGTTGAAGCCTAGCTTGTAGGATCTTGAGCATGACCTTGCTAGCGTGTGATATGAGTGCAATTGTGCGATAGTTTGAACATTCTTTGGCATTGCCCTTCTTTGGGATTGGAATGTATACTGACCTTTTCCAATCCTGTGGCCACTGTTGCGTTTTCCAAATTTGCTGGCAAATTGAGTGCAGCACTTTAACAGCATCATCTTCTAAGACTTTGAATAGCTCAGCTGGGATACCATCACCTCCACTAGCTTTGTTGTTAGCAATGCTTTCTAAGGCCCATTTAACTTCACATTCCAGGATGTCTGGCTTGAGGTCAGTGATTATATTGTCGTGGTTGTCAAGGACATCGAGGTCTTTCTTGTATAGTTCTTCTGTGTATTCTTGCCATCTTTTCCTAATCTCTTCTGCTTCTATTAGGTCCCTACCGTTTTTGTCCTTTATCATGGCCAGCTTTGCATGGAAGGCTCCCTTGATTTCTCCAATTTTCTTGAAGAGATCTCTAGTCCTTCCCATTCTATTGTTTTCCTCTATTACTTTGCATTGTTCATTCAGGTTCTCTGGAAATCTGCATTCAGTTGGGTAAATCTTTCCTTTTCGCCTTTGCCTTTCACTTTCCTTCTTTCCTCTGCTATTTGTAAAGCCTCATCAGACAGCCACTTTGCTTTCTTGCATTTCTTTTTCTTTGGGATGGTGGTGATTGCTGCCTCCTGTACAATGTCACGAACCTCCGTCCATAGTTCTTCAGGCACTCTATCTATCAAATCTAGACCCTTGAATCTATTCTTCACCTCTACTGTATATTCATCAGGGATGCGATCTTGGTCAAACCTGAATGGCCTCGTGGTTTTCCCAATTTTCTTCAGTTTAAGTCTGAATTTTGCAATGAGTCAGCTCCAGGTCTTGTTTTTACTGACTGGATAGAGCTTCTCCATCTATAGACTAGTCATGATTAACTCCCTGTACTGGTCATGATTAACTCCCAGTCAATAGGATTGGGCCTCAGATGTCCAAGAAACCGAGTGAGCCGAACTAATTTGTTCTAGACATATCTCCAGTTGTTTCATACTACCAAGCTGTCAAATACATGGAGCCACCTTTTACTGATTTCAGACCTATTGATCTCTCAAGGCAAGTGTTGTCTACTCCAACTGGCTTCAGAGTCTCAGGTGGAGGTCTTTCACATCCCCTGCTACCAGATCCTTTTTAGCAGGAGATGCTGCAGATCACACCTGCAACCATCTGCATGCAAAGCTCTGATTCTGAGTCGCTGACTCAAGGCTAACCCCTACTGATGTTTTCAAGGCAAGAGATGAGCAGGGATGGTTTGCCATGGCCTGCCTCTGTGTAGTGGCCCTAACCTTCCCAGGTGGTCTCCCATCCAAGTACTAACCAGGGCCGACCCTGCTTAGCTTCTGAGATCTCATGAGATCGGGCTAGCCTGGGCCATCCAGTTGGGGTACAGAACCTAGTATCATCTATGCAAAAATATAACCGATTACAATAGACTAAATTTACCTATAGCTGCAGCGGTCTTTGAGGTAGGGAGGTTAGTGCAGTCTCCAATCCCAAACACATTTGGGTATTTTTTATGTTGCAGCGTCTCCTTGTCTACATCAACCCAGCCAGCAGCATCAGAAACTGGACTATTCAGGAGTACATCGGGGGGTCCCATGGGTGGCGTAACGTGCAGCATTCCATACTGGTTGGATAGAAGGAGAGCCATTGAAGCCTAGCTTGCAAGCATCCTGACCTTGTAGAGCAGTGGACTTCAGCCTATAGGTCAGCCTCCCCCTGTGGAACTACTCTGTTATTAGTGCTTTTTGAATGGACAGCTGCTGGTGCATGAAGGTAGAACACAAGAGTGTCGTATTTCCTGCTTCTTCACATGTACACAGGAACAGCAAGAGGGCGAGGTTGGGTCACTCAGTGGTAGAGTGGATACTTCCATACCTCTGACCATTGTCTTGTCACTTGCTATGAGAAACCACTTTGGGTTCCAGTTAGAGGTTCCCAAACTTATTTGGTTTACTTCCCCCCCCAAAAAATCTCTACCTTCAAGAAGTGGTCAAAAAGATGCAGTTTGTGGATCTGCGCCTGGATTGTTCCAGCCCACCTGGATCATTCCAGCGCCCCCCCCCCAGGGGGCGGTATTGCCCACTTTGGGAACCAGTGGCTGGGTGGTGTTTTCTGCCCCCTTGCTACTGACACTGGTGAGGTCATAACACTAGCCGTTTCTCTTCCTGTCATGTGACCAAGGAGCTTGCTTCTCAGTGGGTCACATGCTGTCGCCTGGGGCTTAAAGATGGGCCCTGAGTCTGGAAAGGCTGAAGACCACTGCTGTAGTTCAATGATGGCTAACATCCTGTCTGAGGGACTAGGTTCTCTCTAAGGTGCCCCCGCATCAGCCATAAAGCCATCCTGTGCAGCAGCTTGGCTGAGGTAAGCCCTCCCACCCCAAAAAGCTGTACTCAAGAGGAAGAACTTTCAGGGTGAGGGACACTTCCTGTTTCTTTCACACTGGTGTCTCCATCAGGAAACCGTGTATTGCAGATAGGGTAGCCATGCTGGTCTGCAGCCAAACGGCTAGATCTGTGGCAAGGGTTTCTGCAGACTTGCCTCTCACTTCATAAACAGAGGGGCATTTCCCAGACCAAAAGTAGAGTATGGCACTCTTAGCCAAGTCTACATAAGTCTTTTTTGGAAATAAGGACTCAGTCATCGCACGTCTTGTTCCCTCCATCAAATGTAAAGGCTCCGCCCCCGCATATCCTCTCCTTGCACCAAACTGACAGCAGAACACAGACACTTCTCCAGCAGCCACCCTTCCCCGAAAATCAGGAGGATGCCTCACAGGTGAAGGGATGTGTCTTGTGCTTTCACTCTGGCCAAGGGAGTGGGGGTGTGGACAAAGAATTGATGTGGCCTGCAGTGTTCCCTCTAAGCTGAGTTAAAAAACTAGCTCACAGGTTTTTCAGCCTCCGGCTCACACTTTTTTGTCCTAGCTCAGGCAGGATGGCTCCAGAGCAGACTAATTTATGCAGTAGTCAAATTGCTCGCTCACAACTTTAATGCCAGTAGCTCACAAAACAGAATTCTTGCTCACAAGACTCCACAGCTTAGAGGGAACATTGGTGGCCTGTACTAGCTGGCCATCCCAGTAGGGTACGAATCAGATATTCTCCTATCTAACATATCGACTACATTTTGCTTCCTAATTCACCACCGTGTACTGTTTCTTCAGATGAGAGAACATAAGCATGTTCTGTCACACCATGCACAGGAAGATGTCACTGTCTTACCACACTTACAAATAGAAGCACTGGAATGATTACATTTGCTCACCTGATATACTTCCGTTGCTCCAGGTTTGTCCAAGTTCTCAAAGACTGCTTCCTGTTTATCGGCTCGAACCTCTATGAGGTTGTGTCGGTAGTTAACTGTAATGTTCCTTGATTTGATTATTTCAAGCAGAGCATCGGCATACTTCTGCACACCAAATATTACTCCAAGCGACGTGTTGAAGAAGATGTTGGCTTTGGATCGTTTTCCAGTCTGGGGGGTGGAAGGGGAAAAAAAGATAACCCTAACTGCAAACAGTGGTTTAAAGGACTGCTGGTTTTGTTCACCTGTGCATTAGGCTTATAAAAACTAGGTGCAGCAGACACAGCATTATTGTTACAAGAGCCAAATCATCCAGTAAGTACATTCCATTCAAGAGCTGCCTGATGATGGAAAGTGTAATCAAGTCACAGCAGACTTGTGGAGACCCTGTAGGGTTTCCAAGGCCAGATAGGTTCAGAGGTGGTTTGCCATTGACTGCCTCCACATCACAACCCTGGTATTCCTTGGTGGTCTCCCATCCAAATACTCACCAGGGCTGACTCTGCTCAGCTTCCAAGATCTGATGAGATCAGGCTAGCCTGGGCTTTCCAGATAAGGGCAAGAGTTGCCTACGGACCCATTTTTACTATCCATCTGTCACATTACAATATAAAACTGATCCACAGCCAACAGGACCTTACTTCAGCCTAACCTACAGCAGATATCAGGCTACTGAAAAATCAGCTGCTTGAGACCAATCTTGAACTAAAGAATTGGGAGTGACTGGTTCTATGTTTAGAGCTGAGGTAGGCCCAGACAAACAGGTGCCCTATGGGTGAACAGACAGTTATACACTTTATGAACCATGAAGCAACTTCTCTATAACTTGAAAAATGGACTTGTCTCGTTTTGTGGGACATTCTTTCATGAGGACAGTATTCAGGGTGGCAGACGCAGGCTCAAGCCAAACCCAAAGTAAATGAGCCTTTCCCAGCATTTTGTGTACTCATCCAAGAATCATTTGATGGGGGGGAAACAGCAGATGGTGAACATTTCTCTTTTGCTTCAGTGGTGTCTCGTACTGATCTCTTCAGATTTGCACTGGAATGTAAATGGTCTCTCAGCCTGTGCTGCCCCCCAGATTACTTAATTAAAGATTATCACCTCTACTAGGACTGACGTAGGCACACAGACTTATTGAGACCTTCCAAGTTCAGGATAGGTTATCTGTCAACATTCAGACCTTTTGTTCACCAGGCCCATAAAAGAATAAAGACAAAATTGCATAACAGCTTAAACAAGGAGAAGAGAGAAATCACAAAATCCCACAAAAGCTTGTGTGAACAGATGGAATGCTGCAACCATTTATGCTGCTACAGCTGAAGATACGGCTTTTTAAAAACTCAACTATTTAAAAAAATGTCTGTTCAGGTAACACCACAAATGCATTAATCGACGATGCCTCCATTTGTGGCTGGTCCGTACCTTTCTGAAGTATGCCTCTGACAGGTACATGATCTTTTGAGGTGCGCCTGCACATTTCACTGGAGTGTTTGGAAAGGTAAAAATGGCATTTCCTTCCTCGAAGTCTTGTAGCGCTTTCCACGTTTTCTCTACTGTGTGAATGGAATAATTGGAACCTATTTTAGGGTATTTAAAACCTTCAGGCAAGCCTTTGATCTGTAACAGAACAAAATTAGCTATGCTGTGTTTAATAATTTGAGCACAGGGGCAGTAAAGATGATGTCTTTCTTCATGCTGTATACAGGATCTGACTCATCTTCCATAACAATCATGCATACAGCCCAGATCTACATTTATCCCAAATGTAGAATTTAAATTAGAGTCAGTCTGGTGTAGTGGTTAGGAGCACTGATTCTAATCTGGGAGAATCAGGTTTGATTCCCCACTCCGCCACATTCAGCTGCTGGATGACCTTGGGCAAGCCATAGTTCTCTCAGAGCTGTTCTCTCAAGGACAGTTCTGGAAAGAGCTCTCTCAGCTCCACCTACCTCACGGGGTGTCTGTTGTGGGGAGGGGAAGGGAGAGGAGTTTGTAAGCCGCTTTGAGACTCTGAGCGAAGGGCGGGTTATAAATCCAATCTATTATTATTATTATTATTTTCTTTTAAGCAAAAGACCACTTCTGTAACTACCTACAATGTCATGTCATTATGTTGCCTCTATGGGTCAAATATCCATAGGAGGAAAAATGAAATTGCTTAGTATGCTTCCAGCTGTGCCTCCAAATCCAGCAGCACAGGAGGAGTTTGTGGCAGCCACCACATCTTGCCAGAGAGTTGGGGGGGGCCTGAAAGGAATTTGGGGGGGCCTTGGCAGGAATAATGGAGGAATTCGGGGGGGGGGGCAGGCCCCCAAATGCCCCACTGTAGCTACGGGCCTGGCTCGAAGTACAGTTCTTTCAGTACAGCAGTAATCCTGTCCCTGAAATTTAAGGCACCAGGGCTAATTAAGTTAATATGCATCACCAGAGGCCCCCAAAGGCCCTGTAAATTGGCCTGACACATGGTTTTAATGTTACACAAATCCTTCACACAAAGCACCTGCTTGCAGGCACTAATGCAGAACTATGGTGTGTGTTGTGAACTAGTGACTTACCACCTAGCACCTGTATACATGGGCCACTCTCACTGACTCAGTGTCGAATTGCAGTCCTTGGCAACATGTAAGAAACGAGGAACATCCAAACATGTTTACAGTAGTTGCACGTGGTGCCCTACATAAGGTTTGTACTGTATTTTCGAAGTCTCATCCAAACAGCAATTTTGTCCCCCAGTCTGTGGGACAGAATACCTCTATGGAATCCTGCAACCCGTTCAGTCTCAAGCCACACTGCTGTGCTGATGCTGCAGTAGCGCCAACATCTAGTTTTTAGAAACCTTTCTATCCTACCCTTTCCTCCTAACGAGGGTCTTTGGAAAGGGGGGGGTCACAATAAATGTAAAACAATGCAGTTATTATAAAATTCACAACATACATCCCGTGTAGCCAACAGTATGTAAAACTGATGAACAGATGAGAACATTAATTTAGTATTCAAAATGCAATTAAAACCGTCAACAGCGATAGTAAGTGCGGCAGCCTTTTGTGAGGCTTACAAATCTTTTCTTAAAAGGTGTTCCCTCCTGGTGAAAGACCAGAAGGGAGTGGGCCAGGTACAGTTTGCTTGGGAGTGCATCCCATAATCACGGTGCTGCAATCAAGAAGCTCCCCCCACCCTTTGCCCCTCCCCATAATTCCAATGGTGGGGGCAAGCAGAACTTCAGCCAGGGCGTTTCAAAGTAACCACTGGTAGAAATGTGCACAATTCAGGGAAGTTGTGCATTCCACTTACGCAGTTCAGAGAAGTGGCAAAACTAACACCTTAAAATCTCCTTGTCGATGGCGGCTGACGTCAGTGTGCCCAAGAGGACTTTAGGTCTGTGTACCCCAAAAACTGGGTGGGAGGTACGTGTCTGCTGTTTAAAGGGGGGAAAGTTCCCAGAAATCCCTCTGGGAATGCCCCCCAACCCTGAGTAGCCTCTAGATGTTTTAGTCATGGCCAGAGTTTATACTACTAAGGAGAGAAGAACTTCAGAAGAAAGATACCTTTTCATAGTGCAGCTGGAGCCCAAGAGCAATGATCAAATACTTGTAAGAGATCTGTAACATAAGACATCAGTTGGAACATTAAGTATCAGTATATAAAGGGAAATTTACGTGCATTAATAAACACACACAGCTGGTGTGGCATGATAACTTAAGAGCATCAGCCATGATTTGGCAGCTCCCAGTTCAAATCTCTCCTCTGCCCTGAGCTTGCTCTGCATCCCCCAGTCTGCAATACGGGGATAACAGGACCGGCCTACCTTACAGGTTTGTTGTAAGGATTATAATGTGGTGATATATATGAAACATCTAGAAAACTGAAAGTGCAAAGCAATATTTCCAGGTATTATTCCAGGCTGAAAAGCTGTTTCACCAGAGATAGTCACTAGTGTGATTGGACTTGAAGGTGGCTCCGTCCTGAATTTAAATCTTTAACATTGCAGCATGGACAGCTCAGTGTTCCCCAAATCAGGCCTTTCTAACCATGGAGCTTATTTTGCATTGCTTTTTTTAAAAAAAATGAGGACTTTTTTTTTTTAAAATGAGGACTCTGGTTGCAAAAACAGTAAAGACATTTTTTAAAAAATGACTAGTATCCACTGATCACGCAGAACTTCATTGGCGAACAGCCCTGTGGAACGAGTGTCACGCAAGAGCTCCTTCCGACTGAGAGGGTCAGGGGACCCGCAGGGGTTGCATCGAATTTCCTGGAAGGGGCCTGCAGCTGAAGTTGGAATCCCACTACATGTGCAAAGACACCTTTGGATCCGGCCCTTTGTGTCTCTATTTAAAAGATGTTCAAGAATGAGCATAGCTGGCAATTTTTTAAAACGGGAGTTACCTTTTGGTTGTTCTCCAAGTACACACAGTTCTTGTCTGGATCCAGCTTTTGAACTCGGGACTGGATCCACTTGACACCAGGAGGCATTACACTTGCTGTCGTGCGCGAAGATGTTGCTAGCTGCTTTGCCCCCGCCCCAACCAAAGTCCACAGTGGTTGATAATAGTGTTTCTGGAAGATACAAGTAAAAACAGAAACTCACCATAAAAGCAACAGTAAAACAACAGCCCAGATATAACACAAGCCCAGTAGAATGAACCAGATCATACCAGAAAGGCCTCCTGAAACAAACAAATCTTACTTCTGAAGACCCAGGGAGGGAGATCTGGAGTTACAAAGCAGAGGGGAAAAGCAGTGGAAAAATGACTATACCCACCATGCAACTGATGTGCAGACTCATCCAATGTTCCCTCTTGTGGGAGCAGTGAAAATATCTGCGTGGCAAGCCTGAATAATTCACTGTTCTCCTGACTGGAGATTGGGAACCCGAGTGTGTGTGTGTGCTGAGAGCATGAGGTACTGCCTAATGATGAAGTCACTTGGCCTTGGCAGAAAGACGGGAAAGATAGAGAGGCTGTCTGCAGACAACACATTCTCGAATATAGCAGGTCATCATAATATGGGGTGACTTGTGTAACTTTCGATATGTAAGAAAGGAAGGAGGGAGAAAGGAGAGAGTTTTTCTCTATATAAACGCTGCCCAGCCTGGCTGGGTCAGTCAACTTTCTACAGACCTGTCTTCTCTGAACACCAGCAACCTTCACCCTCTAAGCTGTGGAACCTTGTGAGCAAAAATCCTACTTTGTGAGCTACTGGCATTAAAGTTGTGAGCGAGCGATTTGGCTACTGCATCAATTAGTTTGCTCTGGAGCCCTCCTTCCTGAGCTAAGACAAAAACATGTGAGCCGGAGGCTAAAAAAACTGTGAGGTAGCTCACACTAATTCAACTTAGAGGAAACACTGGACTCAGCCCAGGTCCTGGATTTTACATGACTGCTTTAGAATGGGGGCAGGCATAATCTCTGTTCTAAACGCAGCCTAAGAAGGATGCTACATTGCTAGATGTCACAATGAAAGATATAAAAGTTTACAAGTATTTATTTATCTCCCACTTTTCTCCCCTGTTGGGACTCAGAGTGGCTACAGTCCACAGGTGGGTGAGCAGCAATCCAATCTCACCCTAGTGGCGAGAGCATACACCCTTTAGGACAGGGGTGTCAAACATAAGGCCTGAGGGCTCTTATGCGGCCCACGAGCAACTAGTGCAAGGGAGGGAACAGGAGACTGTTCAGGGGAGGAGAGTGTGGAGCCACTCGGATTGTGGCTTCAGCATAGTGGAACAACCTCGTCTGCAGCACTCAAGCAAAGTGGGAGCATCTGCCCAGCGCTGCCCTGCTAGGTCCACCCATGTGGGTTTTCCTTTGCACCCCCCCTACCAGCCATGGGGTCTTGCTGTAAGAATACACCAACTCGGAGTTTACTAGCTGCTGTCCTTTATACAGTTTTGTCATGACTCAGGTGGGGTGTCACCTGACGCTGCCACCACTCTGGATTTAGGTTCCCTTGAGAAGGCCCAAAGCACCCTCCCAAGACCTTCAGACTTCCCTGTTGGCCGAATAATAGGCGTGAGGACCAGGCAGAGTACAACAAGGAAAAGGTTTATTTTATAGGAGGTCAAACAACAAGGTGCAGAATAATAACAGTAAGTGGGTGAAAAGAAATCAAATGCCCTAACACGTCTAAATATATACTGTCCCTAGCTCACTATTCCAAGTGGCACTAGACTACTCACCCTGCCCTCAGGATGAAGGTTTCTTCCTGCAGCAGCCTTCCTTCTGGCTCTGCCCTCTGGAAGAAAGAACAGCTTCTGCTCTGGCACCAGCCCTTTTGTTCCCCAGCGCTCTTCTTCCCTATTGGTCAATTTTGGCTCCAAAACCTCTCAGGGGCTTCTGGGAGTTGTAGGCCCAGCCTCACCTACTGCTAGCCAGGCTCCCTGGGCCTAGTAGGCCTCTGGTGGCACTGCCCAGATCATGACAGATTTATACCTCTGTTACCCAGCATTACACTGTATGGCACACAAGGCTCGGCCTGACAAAGTGACACATATGTCAGATCCGGCCCTCGTAACGCATGATTTTGACACTTCTACTTTAGGACATCTTGCTCTTTGGGTGATTCTGCATTGGCTTTTCCCTCCATTGTTTTACCAAAGGTGCAGCTCAAAACCACATTTAAATACTCCAGGGCAACACCGTACTGACTGCGAAGTCACCCCTGAACATCCATAAATCTATGCAGAAGGTGCCATAAAACCCGATGACTAAAGAAAGTGAAAGCGGCAGGCAGTGTAGAGGGTACTGTAAAATCCAATGATCCATGAAAGTGAAAGCGGCATGCAATGCAGAGGGGAATTTCTGTTCCAACGCGGGTTTGGTAAAACAATGGAGGGAAAGGTCGATGCAGAATCACCCTTTGTGTGTGACTGACCTTTGACCTAAAACCTGCCATATTTTGTGCTTTGTAAATTAAGCTGCTATGCATTTTGAGCAGCAATTCTTTCTGCTTGATCTCCCACAATAAATGGAAATAATGCACCCTTTATTCATGAGCTTATTCTGATTGGACAATCTTTGGGATGGGAATAGGGTTGCCAGCCTCCAGGTGGGGCCTGGGGATCTCCCGCTTTTACAACCGATCTCCAGCTGACAGAGATCAGCTCCCCTGGAGGAAATGGCCGCTCGAAGGGTGGACTCTATGGCATTGTGCCATGCTGAGGCCCCTCCCCTCCCCAAACCCCGCCTTCTCCTGGATCCACCCCCAGAGTCTCCAGGTATTTTCCAACACAGACCTGGCAACCCTAGATGGGAATCTAAGCCAAACTTTCATCAAGATCTGGATTTTCCATGGGGGGGGGGAACCCACATTTATACCTCTTGTGGCTCTACAACAGCCACGTTTCCAGCTCCCACTTTCCGCTTCATGCGGGCGCTCATGGTGATCCCCCCGGTCCCTCCGCCCAGCACGAGCGCTTCGTAGTAATCCTTGGCAGCACAGCCGGCAGTAGTGTGCAACTGGGATGGGCTCATCTTGGGAACTCCTGGCCTGAGCAAAGGCACCAAGGGACGAGTGCAGGACGAGATTAAACCCATGGCTGCCATCTTTGGGAAATGTCAACCTGAGAAGAAATATAAAAACAATGTGAGTGTAACAAGCAAAAGTGCTATAAAGATGTGACTGGGACCGTCTTGAAACAAGGTCTGGAGATGCTGCTGTGTCGCAACAGGAACATGGCAGAAGGAAAAAAACTGGTCTGAAATATTCCATCATACTCTTGTGTGACCAAGACAAGGCCATGCCAAGGAGGACTAGTTAGGTTCTCATTACCCCCCATAATGATTGGGGGGGGGGGAATGTGTTATTCTGCCTCAGCAATGCATGGGGGAGTTTACTAGATTTTTATTGCTTCTTTTCTCCAGGAACTCAGGGCAGCACACAGTTTCCTCTTCCTGCTGTTTATCTTCACAACAACCTTGTGTAGCAGGCCAGGTTCAGAGCAGAGGGAGCTGCCGGCCTATAGTAATCCAGTGAGCTTCAATATCGATTGGTGGGTTTGAATCTGGGCCCAGTTTATAAAGAAGGGAGTCGGGGTTAGGAAACACATCAGACTGGAAGGGTCTCTAGCTAGTAAATAATGCATGCATGGTGTAGCAGATAAGAGTGACAAACTCTAATCTAATCTGGAGAACTGGGTTCGATTCTGCACTCCTCCACATGAAGCCAACTGGGTGACCTTGGGTCAGTTCTTTCTGAGCTCTCAGCCCAAAAAACAAGTCTCACTCACCACTAAAAAAGAGCTAGAACTTTAGGCTACCAGACAATCTTAGGATCTGCATATTACACACAATGTGATATGATAATTTAATTTTTCCCTGGAGGATTGGAGAAAATGCAAAGAATTGGCTGTTTCCTCTAATGTTCCTTCTACCCAATTTTTGGTAGAGCAGCACTTTGTACACCTGGGCTGTGATCACACATGCTAAATAATCCACTTTCAATGCACTTTCAAACTGGATTTTGCCAGTTCACACAGTAAAAATCCCATTGTAAAGTGCATTGAAAGTGGATTATTGAGTGTGTGTGATCACAGCCATAGAGGAAAAAGCAACTGTGCTTAAAATAATAGTCAAAAGTCTGCAAAGTCAAACAGGAGTGCTGAGGGCACCTTTGAAACTAAAGTTTTTTTGTTTTGTTTTTTTAATCCTAGCATAAGCATGAATGAACTCTTGTCCACTGTCAGATGCACGGGGTGAATCCTCAGTTAGTAGACCACACACACAAACAATGTTCCCTCTAAGACGTGGAGTCTTGTGAGCAAAAATTCTACTTTGTGAGCTACTGGCATTAAAGTTGTGAGCGAGCAATTTGGCTGCTGCATACATTAGTCTGCTCTGGAGCCATCCTTCCTGAGCTAAGACAAAAATGTGTGAGCCAGAGGCTAAAAAACTGTGAGCTAGCTCACACTAACTCAGCTTAGAGGGAACACTGCACACAAATGCACAAGAGGTTATGCAAACAGGGTCAAAGGGCCATATAAAGGAGGAAGTACGGGCTGTGATGCAATCAAGAAAAGTACAGACTGTTCACAGTAAAAGTAACGAATGACAATGCAATCTTCCCTAGCATTCCCTACTGTCCTTTACTGTAACCCTGTGCAGAGTTACTCCAATCTATACCCACTGAATTCAATGGGCAAAGACTGGAATTGCTGCAGAGGACTTCACTGTCAGTCTCAGCGGCTTCACAAACAGAGAATCCCCCAAATCCTCACTCAGCCTTGAAGCTCTACAGATGACCTTGGGAAAGTCACCTTCTTTTGGTTTAGCCTACCTCACAGGGCTGTTGTGTGGATAAAACAGCAGAGGAGAGAGGAGTCACCCTGAGCTGCTTGAAGGAAGAACATGAGAAAAAATGTTACAGACAGAAGTGGATATTTGAGGAAAGTAGCAATTCGTTCACTGTGGAGGGGGGAGGTCACACTGGGAATGTAATGAATGAACAAACCATGGTTTTCACACTTAGCACATGAGCAGGCTGAACTTAATCCTTCAGTACTTAATACTGTTACCCTAGAGAAATATTCTGCATTATGAGAGATGAAATTATAACAGTCGAATTTATTTAGGAGTCTTTCTCTTTTCAAACAAATGCATGCAAAACCCAGAATGTTACCACTCCTAGACAGGACTCACACAAGACACTTCCAGTTTCCAGAATGCTTTTCATGTATTTTCTTGATACAACATTTCTGTAAGGCAGGCCAGTCTTATTATGCCACAAGAAGAGACAGGGAGGCTGAGGGTGCGTAGACAGCAAGTGCCAGTTGGGCTATAACCCAGGCTATGGAGAGATTTATTTATTTCATTTCAAAATTTAAATGTTTTAAAACAGCTGTGATCATACAGGTGGCCACCAACACTCAAACATTAAAAAAATATACAGCACAAATGCTACTCTTGCAAAGACCCTCAGACCTATAATAAGACCAAGTTTTTAAAAACACCACAAAATTGGGCACTGCCTGGTTCAAATATCACATTCTCAACATAACACCATGGTAGCTCTTGTTATTTAAGGAGTGCTAAGAATTTGAATGCCTTTTTGGGCCCACCTGTTGGGTGTCCTAACATTCCTCAAATTTGTTCCCCCAATTGCTTTCCTAAAAACTTCAAATGAGAAATGTTCTCAGTACACACTCAGAGAAATTACTTTTGCTTTCCCAAGCTGTGTCTTGCTCTTGCAGTGATAATGCAGTAGACCAGCCAGGGGAAACATTTTCAATGTTTCCGGCAGCAGAAAGTGACCTTTGTTTTCCTCCATGGCATTCAGTTTGTAAAATGTCAGCGGCACTGGGGATGCAAATGCTTGAAGGCTACTTCAACAGTAGTGGTATCTTTTCAGCTCATGAGAAAGTATCTTTTTTAAAAACTTTATTAAACCGAATCCAAAGAAATAGGCACATCTGAACATGAGACATGTTCTATCACAGTATATTTGAATTCCACTATAAGGATGAAGCTACACATCTATTGGAGATTGTGATACTGCTGCACTATCGTAGTCATTCACTAAATTTTGCTCTGTGGATAAAGCAAGTCAGGAGGGTAAAGGATTTTGACGATGCAACCAGTGTTGTGTGTACCCAGCCGTACAGTGCAGTCCTAAAGAGAATCACACCTGTCTAAGTCCATTAAAGTCAGTGGGCTTAGAAGGGTGTCTGTCACTTGGATTAGGTTTGCATGGTTATATGAGTCCCAAGGGTCACTTCACACATGTGCATTTTCACTCTTTGAAGGATGCAGCCTTAAGATGCTATTTGCATGTGTGAATAAGCCATTGCAGATCAAAAGCAATTTCTCTGTCACTTTACAATACCCTCTAGGATTGTATTTCCATGGAGTTAGTTCACACATTCAGCGCATGTCACTGAGTGCTTAGTGTTTTTTTTTGGGGGGGGGGGATATACATGGGAATTGAACCTACCAAGTTCCTTAAATAACCTCCCACCTTTTTTTACACTGTATTCAAAATGCTTTGAAATTATGTTAATTTTACAGACAGACCAGTTCGTTTTATGAAAGGTATGGGTTTAACTTGTGAACACCAGGATTTCCCCCACCAAATGAATGCCTTTCCCTGTTCACACAAGCCACAGAACTCTCCAGTTGTATGGAGGAAGCTGGATGATACTGAGTTTAGTTCAAATCCAGATAATGTCCCACAAAAACACAGAAGGTGCTCAGGTCATATAGATAACACACCTCTAAAGTTTTCCTGAAGTCATCCCATTTACTGTGCCGATTTCCTGTCCCAGGATTTCTGGAATACATTTCCCTCTCTCACCAACTTGGTTTATATTAATTCTTTAAAGGTGGGGACAGTTTAATAGCTGTTAGGAGAGAAGGCAAGATCTGGAGAATCTGCCACAGCCAAACTGGACATGATTGTGGCAGACAGAGGGACGGGAGATGTGGCTCACTGGTAAAACATCTGCTTGGCATGCAGAAGGTCCCAGGTTCAGTCCCTGTCATCTCCAGTTAAAAGGGTCAGGTGGTAGTGACATGGAAGACCCCTCTCTACTCAAGACCCTGGAGAGCCACTGCTGGTCTGTGTAAACAGTCCTGACGATGAATCAATGATCTGATTCAGCATACAGCTCCTTCATGTGTGTAGTGGCAGAATGGATTGTACCATTGCTGTGTTTGACTGCAGGTGATAAATTACACAGTTTCCTGCAAACAGCTGGTTTTCCATTTAACCCAGGTGGAGCATTTCAAAACGTGATCCTCTAGTGGTGGGGCAAAACAGTGCAGTTCATTCTAGCAGCTGCGCATTTTACAGCCTCCTTCTCTTACCTGTTTGTATAAACTCGGCCTGGTCTCTGGCCACATCCAGCAGAACAAGGTGGTGCTCCTGAGATGACAGGATGGGTTGTTCTGCTGCTGATGCTGGGAGGGGGGGGGGGGGGGGGGCTGCCTGTTTTTCATGGTCCCCTTTGTGTTAAACCCTCCCTGCAAATCAAAAAGCTGGGACTGCAGGAAATTAGCAGGATTAAAAGACTTCTTTTTGCTATAATTGTTTGTACGTGCAGGGAAGCAGAGAACGCGCTTGCAAGCTGAAGGCTGCACACTTCAGGATCCTGCGCCTTCATTCGTTGTGTGTCTAGGCCAGCCCTGATCTACCCCGTCACACTGGAAGAGAGGATGGGATTCAAACTAGGAAAAGGTATACGGAGGATTGAGCCCTGCCCTCTCCCGCACCTGTCCTCACTGCAGTCTTGAACTTCTTTTGCCTTCGTGGACAGAAGGACATGAACCTGGCTGACCGCAAAGACAGAGCTGGCTGCAGAGCGGGCAACACACACACACACACACACACACACACACACACACACACTCCTCTTGGTTGAAACCATACATCCCACTTTCTGCACAACAGGGACAGGCCTGGCTTTTAAACACACTGATCCACCACCAGCAATTCCAGTCTGGCCACTTCAGACGGTAGGGAGGCTTGTTCTACGCATCCTCCCTGAAACGTCCTTCTTAGAGACTCCTGTCTGGCGCTTTCCTGGCCAGAGGACTGTTTTATTCTCCAAGGGCCTTGGGTGTGAATTTCAGTCTCTTTTTCACTTTTGACTGCTGTTTACGATTGGTCCTCCCCTTTCCTTGTTGGAGGAGTTTAATGTAGTAACAATTAATAAACACTGATGGGTCACTATAAGGAGAGGCTGCTTCAAGCACATTTTATCTGGGAAAGTGGAACATAAATATTCAAAGAAATATCCTCCCACAATTCAGATTAGCTCCCTCCTCCAAAGAAACAACTTTGCAACAGCACTCAAACTGCATTCACTGAAACTTGACATTGAAATGAGCTGGGTGCAGATTTACAGGAGTCACGTAGAAATTGTAAACAGCCCAAGGGCAACAATTAAAGCAGTTAGCATTATTGTGTATATATAAAAGAGTCCTATACAGTCACAAGCAGTAAAAGTCCAACCCTTCCTTTTTTTTTAGTGGTAGCATCAAGTTGGAACTCAGCATTGGACATGGCAGATCACCACTTGTACCTTGTAGATAACACTCCCCTGTGAACAACCCCTGTGCCCAATGAAAAGGCAACTGTGTTAGTTTTTTTTTTCTTAAAAGGATTTGGTTTAATTATTAAGCAACTATTTCCTTCCACCTGCCAGTGTAGGACAAAGCACGCAGTACAAGATCACAATTCAGTGCAGGCAACAGTGCCGTTTATTCAGCAGACTCAAAAGTAGTTGTAGGTTAAAGGACTTTGACCGATCACCTGAAAGGAACAGGTATACCCACCGCATTTGATGTGGAACACAGTGCTACTGCAAGCCCTAGCAAATTCTGTGGATGTATTTTGTATGGCTGGTTTTTAAAAAAATCTAACAGGTGGCAGCTTTGCCCGGGTTGGAGCTGTAAAACGAGTCTGACCACTGATCCCCCCATGTCCACTCTGACTGAGAGTGGCTCATAAGAATAATTTAACCAGAGATGCCAGGGACCATATAAGTGTGTGCTCTACCACTAAGCCACAGCCTATCCCCACAATGAAGGGGGGACATATGCCCTGAGCTATGGCAGAACATGGGAGGGAAGGGCAGCATGGTATAGCCCAATCGTGTCAGATCTCGGAAGCTCAGCAGGGCCGGTACTTGGGAGGGAGGCCGCCAAGGCAGACTCTGCAGAGGAAGGCAACAGCACACCCCCTCCGCTTCTCGCTTGCCTTGAAAGCCCCTTGCTGGGGTTGCTGTAAGTCGGCTGCAACTCAACAGCACTTCACACACACACGGTGTAATGCCATTGTGGAGCCAGACAGTTAACTGGGACGCAGGTTGCGAAATCCAGGAACCCCTGGCCTCTGTGTAGGATTCTTCTCCCATACACAGCTATGATACGTTTAGTTTAAAAGAATTATAGCTGCAAAGAGGGCAGCCAGAAGTCAGCTCTTTGGAAAGCAAATGGAAAGCAGCAACTGTGTCTGTATTTAAAAAACACATTCTTTTGAAAATCTCAATGCGACATACAGCCCAACCACAGGCATGTAACTGGGAAACAAGTCTCACAAATTCAATACAACTTACTCCCTGGAAAGTGTGCATCCAACTGTAGCCCTAAGTTTATTGTGGGCCATTAATAAGCTAAAACTTGTGGGATAGAACATAAGAACATAAGAGAAGCCATGTTGGATCAGGCCAATGGCCCATCCAGTCCAACACTCTGTGTCACACAGTGGCCAAAATGCAGGTGCCATCAGGAGGTCCACCAGTGGGGCCAGAACTCCAGAAGCCCTCCCACTGTGCCCCCCCCCAGCACCAAGAAGACAGAGCATCACTGCCCCAGGCAGAGTGTTCCCTCTATACCTTGCGGCTCCATATGTTTCTCCAATCCCCTCTTGAAGCTGTCTATACTCGTAGTTGCCACCCGGCGGCAGTGAACAACAGTCAGCCTTACAGAGGAAGTTTGGGGAAAGACAGACAAGTACAAGGAGTCTTTAGTCCTTGCCACCCCCGGGGCACATTTCAGAATCGCTCTCAATGCTATCTGCTGGTTTCACTCATAGGGCAGGGAATAAATTGAATTATTATTATTATTATTATTAATAATAATAATGATGATGATGATCTAACACACCTCTAAACTGTAACAAGTCTACTGCAAATAGTTGATGTGATAGCATACAACTTTATAAGGGACTTAGGAAAAGATGCAAACATGCTTTCTGCACTGTGTGCAGCAAGGGTCTTAAACCTCATGGACTAGTAACTTCAGTGAGCTTTATTTGCAAAGATGCTTTGAATAGAAATTAATTTCATCCCAGCACGCAGACAAAGTGATGAGGAACATTTCACCCATTTTTCCCCTAGTTCTTATCTTCCATGATACATCAAAGCATTTCATACACGTGTTCTTGTTAACCCTTACAACAACCTTACAAGGCAAGGCAATTTTATCACCACCCTACTGAAGGTACTGGAGTAAGGTTGCCAGCTTTCATTCTGGCCCTGCTACTGTGGCTTTTAAACAGCAAGGCCCAGACCCAGAAATTCTGCAAAGAAAAGCTTTCCCCCACTATTATGTTTCTGCCAGGAAGCTTCCTTTAATTTCTTTGTCTCAAATTGCTGTTAAAGGCACAGAAAACCTCTAATATTTGGGGAATGAAGCTAGAAGAATATCAAATTTTACAGCATTACTTTAAAATATGGTCCTCTGCCTAAGGAACTCCCGACCAGTACCTCCTGTGGGAGGGGCATGCGTCTTTGCCTTTTACAGACCTCTGATACAATAATCTGGGCAAACAGATCTGTCCTCAGCCATCCAATTGTTTCTGCTAGTATGATACACATAGGCAAGGCCCATTTTCCGTTTCAATCTGGTTTACTGTGGGTGTGGCTGTGTCGTTTCTAGGCTGCTCCTTCTGCAGCTGCACAAATTTGTAGCATAGGTCAGTGTGCAGGAAAGCATCTGCACCATAGAAACAGTATACTATGGAGTTTTCATCCAAGACTTCATATAAGTGAGCATTTTTACAACAGTTCTCTCTCTACCGGTACACAGCTTTTGTTGGAAGCAGAATACAATAGACGTTTTTAGCTGAGACTGTAGAACAATGTGTAGAAATTATCTCCAGCACTGCAGCTTTCCTGAAACTAAACAGGCTGATGCCCAATCAGTGCCTCCTGTGTACCCCCTGCGGTCCGTGAAGGATGAAAACTGGGAGACCCAGGTCATAAAAATAGAGGTCCATGGCCAAAGATGCTCTAGTGGGAACAGAATTGTATGCGCAGTCAGGGACTGCTGGCAGTCAAGCGTAACAGACAGTGTTTATGACCACATGAAGCTTCCTTACAGCAAGGCAGATAATCTAACTCAGCATTCTGGTATGTCCCTGGCTTTACGCTCTTCGAATAAAAACTTGCGGGTGACCCCTGGCCCCAGGGATGTCCGGCTGTCCTCGGCCAGGGCCAGGGCCTTTTCAGTCCTGGCCCCAACCTGGTGGAACTCTCCACCAAATGTTATCAAGGCCCTGCAGGATCTTATGCAATTCCGCAGGGCCTATAAGGCGAAGATGTTCTGCCAGGCTTTTGACTGAGGACAACAACGGTTACTGGCACCTTCCTTTCCCGTCCCTCCTTGATTCTCTGAGTTCCCTTTCCCCCGCCCAGAAAAAAGGGACTGGTAGTGGTAGTCGGAAATTGAGATAATGATATTATGAGAAATTGCCATCTTGGATTTTTATCTATACCGAAATTTCTATGAGGTTATATATGTACTAGGAATAAAGCCCGCTGTGGAAAAAAATACAACGGGATCTAGAAAGAATTGAATTGTATGAATTGTATTTTATTTTGTATTTGCTGGTTTTAAACTGTATGTTGGTTTTTAATTGTTTGTAAGCCGCCCTGAGCCACTTTGGCAGGAGGGCGGGGTAGAAATTTAATAAATAAATAATATATAAATTCTATGCCACCTTTCCACCTAGCCGGGGGTCCCCAAGGCAGAAAATGTTAAAATAGTTCAAACATTAAAACAGCATTTCAAATACAAATACACACACACACAATTAAACAAGTAAACACATATAAACTCACTAACAGGAAGGAGGGCTAATAAAGAATTAGTGACAAGAATCTCAAACAGAACAAAAGAGTCAAATCTCCCTGGGGATCAGGTACATACAAGAATGGTACATTTGAGACTGTGCAGTAGTTATTCAACCCTCCAGGGGCCAGAGTAGGTTTCTTTAGGAAGGGAGGCTCCATTGCCCATTTCAAGCCAGGGGCTACCCCGCTCTCTCTCAAGGAGGCGTTTGCTATCTCCCGTCAGACCCCCCCCCCCCGCAGGTTTAATCAAACATGAACTTAAGCCTCCTCTCTCTCTCTCTCTCTCTCTCCCTCTCTCTCTCTCTCTCTCCCTCTCTCTTCATTTCCTGGTCACACCCTTCTTCTCTGTTCAGCCACTCCTTTGGTTGTCATCCACTTTTCAGTTCCTTCCTCTAAAGTTCTGTTCTTCCCTGGGTATTTCCCCCCTCTTCCTATGACCTTTCCTTATTCGACATGTAAGATTATATATATTTTTAAAATGCACAATTAATCATTATCAACAATCGGGAAAAGAGAAAGTTGGACGTGCTGTTGAAAGGCTCATTTGAAGCCAATTCACGACTTCATTATTTTAAGCACAAGTGCTTGGGACCGAAGCCTCCCTCCAAAACTCTGCCACTCTTTCACAAGAGCTGAGATCAGGGTTAGCTCTGCCATGTATCATCATTTCATGGGGGGGGTTTTTGCGTCCTTACCATGCCCTGGCTCCCAAGTCACTACGAGGCTCCCTTAATTTGGAAGTACGTTCTGCTGAAATCTGTCAGTTTTTCTTCCACACCAGCATCCAAAAGATGGGGGTGCTCATGGGAAGAACCGTTTCCAGCCGTTTCCAGCGTTGTGCATCTGACCACTAAGGCCATTTGTTCAAGAGGCACGGTGCCATTAACACGTACATGACAGCAGCAGTTCACTGGCAAAGCTCTACACCTGTTGAATTATTGCCCGCCACACAATTGCTGAAGGCACAGTGGCTGTCAGAAAAACAAGGGCAATTTTCAATGGCTTTTAGATGCTCTCTCCTACTGCCTGAGTAGGAAGAGCCACCTTCCCTGCAGGCAGGCAGGCAGGCTTCTAGTTCTCGGAGAATGTGGCTCCCACAAAAGGGGGGGGGGCACCCACATAGAATCCTGCATAGCCGTTCTGTTAGGAAGAGGGCCTTTGCCTGAAGCCCCTCCACACTAGTTCCCAATGCACAAAAGACAGCTACTATGATTAACTACCATTACCAGATCTAAGTAGAACTTCCAGGTTCAGAGGCAGTATACCTCTGAATACCTCTTGCTGAGGGCTGGTGCGGAGGTATCCTTCTGACCACTTTGGGAAAGAGATCATCAGACCAGATGAACCTACCTCTAAGCCAGCAAAGATCTCCTTGGTCATATTTAGTCTTTTGATTGTATAAAAAGAGTGTCCCAGATTAAACTCTTTAACTTTTTTTTTTAAATAGAAAATACTCCCAAAAGCTGGGCAGATGCCATTTTAAAAAGGCATCCCCCCACCTGCCTCTTCTAAAACACATAATCTAAAAACAAAAAAAGTATTTTTCTCCCCTTCAAAACTATAGGTTTTGTTACCCATTAATTAAAGTCCACAAAGAGGCCTTTGCCCAGGAAACAGCCCTTGCATGTCAGCAGTCTGTGGTTTTATTTATTTATATTCCTAGTCTGCCCTCCCCTTTACAGCAGCACTCAGGGTGCAGTACAGCAATTATTATACAATAATTTAAAAAACATTAAAAAGTAAGACAATTAATGGTTACTAATTGCACTTGCTCAGAGGCACTCCGTTTTTTATTCGGTGCCAGGAAACAGCCTTGGCACTGAACACAAGTTCTCGGACTAAACTGTGGCTCATATTAAAACCCTTCCCAACATGTCCTATAGACTACCACGCCCCCCACCAGCCCTCCTGAACCCTGAGCCTTGTGCGGGAGCTCCAACAGGACTGCATGGGCAAAAGCTTCACCTGCCGAATTTCCGCCTGGCGCAGCTGATTTAGAGCGCAGGAGCCCTGCCAAGGGACAAGGTGGCAACGGAAGGCTACTCACCGACCAAGGAGAGGAAGGAAGAGCCCGTCTCGCCCCGCGCCACGGCTCCGACGGCCCGAATCGCCGCGCGGGGCGTCTCTCCCCTCCCCGCCCGCCTGTTGCGCAACGGGAGCTCCGTCGCCTATCAGAGGGAAGAGCCGGGAGGGGCCGGAGCGCGGACGCAAGCAAACGCAGCAGCAGCGCCCCATGACTTTTCGCAAACGGGCTGAGGCTCCGCCTAATCCTTTTGCAAGGGCAGGGAACGGCGGGGCGAAAGACAGTAAACGCGGCTCCCTCTGAGCACGTGCAGAGGGCGATTCCCTCGCCTCTCAGACATCGCAGAAAGTGCCAATCCGTCTGGACTGGGAGGCGGGGCTCCCACGGCAAAGAGCGGCGGGGGGGGGCCCGACCCAGCCGGAGCCGAGGGGAGAGATGCGCCATGTGCCGCAAGGCTCCCGGCAGCCAGCAGGTGGCCCCAGAGGCTTGGCGCGGAGGCGCTCAGGCAGCTGCGCTCTCCGGCTGGGCTGGTTGTGTATCCTTAGCGCGGTGAACTTTTCACCGGCCCAGCTCAGCGGTCCATGTTTGCCTTAACGAAAGGCAGCAGGAGTCGTGTGGCACGGCCTGATAACGGACGGCAGCAGCACTCCCACCGAGGCAGGCGGCGCGCTTCCGAAATAAAGCTCAGCCTCCGCAGTAGAAAACCTTCACCAGGATGTAAATGGAACTGCCTGGTGGTACCCCTCCCCTGTAGACGCACGCCCCTTTGCATGCATGCGCGGGTAGAGCAACTGTGCGGTGATTCAAAGCTGGGCTGATTGGGGGAAGCAAATTTATGGAGTAGAATACGAAAGGTCTTTTCCAGTTTTGCACAATGAATGCATATGGTCAGATTAAAACCAACCAGAACTACCATCGGTCATGGTGATGTCAGCAAACACTTGGAAGGGTGCAATAGGAATAAGTTGCTCATTACAGACCACTGAAACCTGTTTCTAGAAACCCTGCACACTGAATTAAAGAAAGAGTCGGAAGTGAAAATTTATGCTATTCTGCAACGGAGAAACAAAGCCATCCTACTTTGATAACAATTAGTTATCTATAACACAATGGAAGAACACAGCTGTCTATATATTGTATTAGTAATATCTAGTCCTTGGAGCTGCGGTGGCGCTGAACTGCAGGCTGTAGAAGGTCAGTAGTTCAGCAGTTCGAGACCTGGGTGCCACATGATGGAGTGAGCTCCTGTCTCTAGTTCCAGCTCCTGCCAACCTAGCAGTTCGAAAGCAAGAAATTGCAAGTAGATAAATAGGTACCACTTTGGTGGGAAGATAACAACGTTCCGTGCGCCTTGGTGTTTAGTCATGCCGGCCACATGACCACGGAAACATCTTCGGACAGCGCTGGCTTTGAAACGGAGATGAACACCGCAACTGGATTTGACTGGCTTTCGAGCAAGGGAACCTTTACCTTTAATATCTAGTCCTTAACTGATCATTCCTAAACAAGACCCATCTTAGATTCGGTAAACAGTGTTTGGTGGATAATGTTGCTTTCAACTTGTCCATAGGAACATTAGTCAGAACCCCCTTCCACAGTATACATATTTAAGATGTCAGTTAGATAGGCTTTTTGCAGGACAGTAAAGGCCCAGAATTGACCAGAAGGCCCTGACCTGGAGAGCCCAAGCAAGCCCAGTGTCTTCAGATCTCAGAAGCTAAGCAAGGCCAGCCCTGGCAAGTAGTTGGAAGGGAGACCTCCAAAGAATATCAGGGCTGGACACAGAGGCAGACAATCAAGTCTCCTCTCTGAAAACGTCCAAACCCCACTAGGGGTTGCCTTCCAGTCATGCAAGTCCACACACATACACAAAATACCCACACACAAAAAAAATAAAGAGCTGTCCAGAAGAAAGAGCTAGTAGTTACTGGGCACCAACGCAAAATATTTTTGTGAGAAGCAATGGCCAGATGCATGTTTGGTAGGTACAGAGTAGTTTTCATCCATACGTATAGTGATCTCCCCCACAGAGCTGTAACAAGGGCAAAGCAAATGAGGAACTCACCCAGGGTGACCAAAGCTAAGGGGTGCAGGGAAAAAATGCATCTAGTAAATATGGTAAAGTTGCTCGAAAGCTAGTCGAATCCGACTCTAGGGGGCAGTGCTCATCTCTGTTTCCAAGCCGAAGAGCCAGCACTGTCTGCAGACATTTCCGTGGTCATGTGGCCGGCATGACTAAACGCCGAGGCACACGGAACGCTGTTACCTTCCCACCAAAGTGGTACCTATTTATCTACTTGCAATTTCTTGCTTTTGAACTCCTAGGCTGGCAGGAGCTGGGGCCAGAGATGGGAGCTCACTCCGTCAGGCTGCACTGGGGTCTAAACACAGTAAATTTCTATAATTTCAAATTGGACCAAGCAGAGACAGCTGTCTTTTAGGGCAAAGGGGACCCAGCCCCACCAAGCTCCTTGCCTCCTTTACAGCAACACTAAAGTAAAACTAAAGGCCTCCAAAGAATATCAGGGCTCGGGATGCGGAGGCAGGCAATCAAGCCTCCTCTTGTTATACCTCTGCCCACATAAGCTTTAATCTGTCTGAGAGGTGTTCTCCTCCATTATTTGTGCGATGTAATAGGTGAAACTGTTATCAAACTCCATGTGAATTGGGCAGCTTTTCCATTTGAAGTGCAATTTTTCATACATTATCAAACTATTGGTTAGAAGAAGACGTCTGTCGAAACGGCACTGCATTCTGGAGACTACCGTCCCGTTGCCGTTGTTGTCACCTTCTATCTTTATGTACCTGAATCTATAATTTGAATGTATTATTACTACTTTTGTATTTTCATATTCATAACTTCACGATTTTTGTTAAAGAAATATTGAGCGCACTGTACACAATTCTTGTGGATTTATTTTTGAAATGTCAGGTTCTACAATGCCAAGACCACGGCCACACAACCCGGAAAATCTACAGCAACTAGTAAAATTAAAGCCTTACCAAAACTTGCAGTCCAGGGCTTGCAAGCTGTCAGTTCCCTCCTTAACCAGGCTTAGTCTGCTTGTCTTTCAGGACTTCAGTCAAGTTCCTCCTACACTCAAACCAAGAGGGCTTTCCCCCTGTTCTTACAGGCACAGGTGCTCTTCGGGGCCAAAGCCCGTGGCTAGCCAATAGTGGCCTGGCATGGCCACAGTAACCGCCACCCTCTCCCAGTTGCAGCAGCTACCTGATGCCTGGCCTGGCTTGCTGAAGCAGAAACAAAGCAGCCGGCCGGCTGCAGTGTTGTCTCTGCTGGGAGGGAAAGGAGGGAAGCCTAACTTTGGAGGGATGCTGGTGGTGTCTAAACCAGGAAGAGGAAAAATGGAGACATCTGCCCAAGAATAAGGCAAGCCGGGGCTCGCTCACAGTTGCACAGAACCTAAAGTAGATAATGTAAGAATGCTTACACAACCTTATGTTTATCATCTTTATTTTAGTGGGTGGCTGTCCAACACTAAGCATCATTAGCAGAACAAGCAACATTCATCTGAACAGTGAGTTTGTGGCCTAATCCCTCCTGCACAACAGCACAGAGTCTCAATAGGAACAGTCCCAGAAATCTCTCTCAGCCTCCTGCTAATTGGGGGAGGGGGGGACACTACTGCTCCCCAATTTTTAAAAAATCAGCCAATTAGAGTGCAATGGGGGGAGAGACGTACCCATCTTACTCTCCCATAAGAACCCCATCTTATTTTTGTTTGTTTAAATGTACCTGATCCCATTGTTTTTTTCCTTGTAGAAAGGAAACATAACTCTTCAAAGCATACCTATCACCTTTTTCAGTTACTGAAAATCTCTGCCCCCCCATCATAGCAATTAAAATGGATTAGACTTTAAACGTCACTTGAATGCTCTCCAAATCTGAGCGGACGAGCAGATAGCTATGTGGAACAGAAAAGCATTTTAATTACAGCAAAACAACGAAGACAGAACATGGAGCCAACAGATACCCCCAAGTTCTCAGACAGATCAGTTCCATCTGAAATTCTGAACCATCTCCTGTTACATTTCTGGACATGTATACAAAGTGTCCTGGCGGCATACACGGACCATTAATCCCCAGTTCTAATATCACTTGGGTCAGGAATTAGTTCCATGATGGCTAGAAATATCTGATGGGCACAATCTGTAAGCAACCTTCAGGCTTTGTGGTAAACTCAGCTGTTGTATGTACACCATTGTTTCCCATGGCAAATCCACAAAGCAAGGATATAGGCACACCTTTAAGCACACCTTGGGTGCTCGCATCTGGGAGCCTTACATGCATGAACTCAAGAGCTTCTAGACAGATATCCACAGTTCAGGTGTTTGCTACAGGAAACGCTTGGTCTAGTAGGTGAACTGCACTGCTACCCCCACTCAGCGCAGTGTGGTGTTCTTTTCCATTTCAGTGGTGTCTGCAACAGACATCCCAGGCAACCACATCTTAAGTGACACAGCAAGGCCTTCACAGTTACAGAGTCATCCACCTGCTGTGACAATACTTTGGTTCTGGTAAACTTCAAAATCTATACATGGAAAAACTGGCAGACAGACCTCAACACTTCTTCCAGTCTGGAACCGATTTCTATAAGAGAAGAACACAGAGTTGATGTGAAGACTTCACACCTAGTCAGTCGCTGTTCTACTGGTAATGGGGCATGGCAGGATCAATGATGGAACAACCAAAGAAGCTGCATCTGGATTAAATGAACTACCCTAGAAAACAGCAGGATAATGAGGTAGAGCTCAACTTTCAAGAAAATACACACACACACCCATTCATTCTGGACTCCAAACCATTCTATACCACACAAGGTCTTGTATTTTGTTTCTGTCCACCCCTCTTTTGGAAAAATTAGCAGACAAGATAAAAAGAACACGCCTGACATAGCTGCACAGGATTTGCAAAGAAGGCATCTTGAACCGCTGATGCTTCACTGCTCCCAGCTTGCTTCTTAGAAATAGCAACCAGGAAATATTAGTGACATACAAATAGGCTTCTTGGCAAGTTCGAACTTCGGGTCATGAGGGGCAACACGGAGGGCTCCCCAGTGAGTCCAGAGAATGTTCTAATTAGTTTGACAAGTTGATGCACGTTCGGCTTTCAGGTTCTTTTAGCTGGCTTGGCTGTTAACTGTTTCTCTCGCTCAAGCTCTTTCTCCCGTTGCTGCTCTCGTTCTAGCTCTTCCTTCTGCCTCTTCTGCTGGAGTCTGAGAGCTCTTTTCTGAAAGAGAGAGAGAAAAGCCACAAGAGCATTTTACTTTCCAGAACTTGCAGAATTCTATTTGACAGCACAGAAGCCATGATGCTTTTCAGTTATTATCAGAACTCCTACTTCCCTCCCAATATGGCATTCATAGATCTGCTAGCTTCAAACAGTGGTCATAAAAACAGGGACTGCTCAGTGGCAGCCCCCTCTTTTGGGAACCAACTCCCTGAAGACGTGTGGAGGGATGCACTCTCTGCCATTGCTTAAGGGCTGTAAGAAGTTCCCATTTCATCTGGCACTTGATGAATAGGGTGGCCACTCTGTACCATGATGGTTTACAGAGGGTTAGGTGTAGTTTGTTATGTGATTGATATGGTTTCTATTGTGCAGACTGTATTGATGAGTTGTACTGTAAGCCTGTGTTGAATGCAGGGAAGACAGCATATAAATGGTTAAATTGAAGCAATGTTGATATAACCAAGGGGAAATTCTATGCAATGACTCAATTTAGAATTTTCATTCTGCTGACAAAAATGAAAGAACACTCGCTCTATTTCTTGGTAATTTCTTGGTAAATCATACACTAAACATGAATCAGCAGTGTGATGCAGTAGCTAAAGAGGCAAGTGCGATTTTGGGCTGCACCAATAGAAGTATAGTGGTCCAAATCATGCGAAGTGATAATATCACTACTCTGCTCTGGTTAGACCTCACTTGGAGTATTGTGTTCAGTTCTGGGCATAGCAGGAACTTGAACTAGATGACCCTCGAGGTCCCTTCCAACTCTGTGATTCTATGATTAGGAAGAACTTCCTGACAGAGCAGCTCCTCAGTGGAAGAGGCTTCCTCGGGAGGTGGTGGGCTCTCCTTCTTTGGAGGTTTTAAGAGAGGCTAGATGGCCATCGGACAGCAATGCTAAATCCATGACTCACTGTGAATTTAGGCAGATGGTGAGAGGGAGGGCAGGGAAGGGATGAGCCGGTGCTCGGCTCTCATGGCCCTTTCTTATTGTGCCCAGGGTAATGCCCGTTGCCACTTTGGGGTCAGGAAGCAATTTCCCTCCAGGGACCCTGGAGGGTTTTTGCCTTCCTCTGGGCACAGAGTATCACTGGGGGAGTTGGAGGGTAGCTGTGAATGTCCTAGATGGACTAGATGACCCTTGGGGTTCCTTCCAGCTCTATGTTAAGCCATTTAAACCCCATATTTCTTGTTTGCCCTGTCAAGTCATTTGAAAACTTGCTGATTTCGCACATATCTTAAAAGTTTGTGTGAGAAAAGAGAAATGTTATTCTTAGGTGTCACCACAGATAACTCAAATTTGTTAGAGGCAAAGGCTAGGTTCAGATGCTCTTTTTGAAACATTATGGCCTATTCACAGTTGCATTTCATATACATTTCATTTTGAACTGGTTTCCTACTGTGTTTAAGAGGGCTTTATGTACATCCTTTAAAATTTCTTTTGTTCCCAAGTTTTCTCTTGATTCAATGCAAAGCTGCTGTCAGCTGCACATTTACAGTTGCCTCCCCCTTTATAAGGTGTTGCCTCTGCAAACCTGAACTTTCTTTGCAGACCTCATCTAGCAAAACATGGGGACTTTTGCAGTGCATTCCTTTTAAGGGCTGACTCTTCCTGCCTCCTCAGAGAAAACAAGGCAGCAATAGAGAAGAATGGGGGTAAGGTAGCAGTGTGACAGTGCCCAAAGACTGTCTCCATAAGGTATGCAGCCTGATCCTATGCATATTTATTCAGAAGTAAGCCCAAGTCTGCAAGATTTAAAAAAACACAGAACAGGCAACACAGGCTTTCCCACCTTTCTTGATATCCCAAAGCAAATGGACTCACTTTCAACTTTGATGTTTTGTCATGGAGCATCATCATCTCTTTCCTAACATTCACCAACTTGTTGTGATAGTACTTTGCTTCTGAAAACTTTTTAAAAAAGAATAGATTTTAGAACTCAATAAAACTGACTTCCATGTACTACACCATCCATAAAAAATACAAATCACAGAACAAAAGGCTGTATTAAGGTACTGGAATGAGCGCAAGGCAGTGATTCCCTCTCCCCATATACACTTTTTAAAGAAGCAAACTCATTGCAACTGCCAAGGATCTATGTATGCAATCAGAATGTAAGCAACTGCATAAATATCAGAACTGTTATTGTTATAATACCAGAAATCCTATATTACCTATTACCTATTTTAATCTGGAAACTCACTTTATTCCTAAATCAAATCTCACTTGCAGTACCACTTCTGCAAAGTTACTTCCAAGTGAATAGCAGAGTGGTTAAAGGGGCTTACTGTTAAATCAGGCAGGCATGAGTTACAACTCGAAATAGGAAACAGGAAATAGGAGGAGCAGAAATCAGTTTCCTCTGCTACGGAATCCCATTGCTGTGCTTATGCCTTTTCACTTAGTGCAGATATTTTCCAAAGACAAGATGGTGTTTGTAGAATTTTCCTTTTGACCCCCCCCCCCAGGCTATGATGGGGACCCACACAGACAAGCAGCCATGTGGTACGGGGCTGCGGCAAGATAGGGAAATCGAGTGAGATAAAGTGAGATGACGTCTCTTCCTTCTTGTGCAGGCAGAAAAAATGGTGGGATTAACCCTCCCCCCCCAAAAAAAAATCTGATAACACAACTTACCAACATGTTGATGTCAAGGACAGAATTACATTCTTTAAACTTTGAGATTTCTTGTTGTAGAGTTTCTAGTAGTACTTCTTGGTTCTGTCTAGAAGTCAAGGCAATTGTTTAGAATAGATGGAATTGAAAGTCAAATTATAGAGACATTAGGAAGGACAACTTAACGCTGTCTGCCAATGAAGACACAGCAGCTTCTTCTCTTGCTCTCTATTAGCTTCCATAAATTGTGCAAACGGTTTTTTGTGCTTATCTCAATTTGTATGCGGCTCTGAGTGGGGGAGGGGGAAGGCAATAAAATATTCTAAGAAAATAGCTATGCTGGAAAAGAGAAAGAAGATAACCATGAATTGCAATTCCAAATGCACATCAATTAATAACTGTTCTGGTGACCTTTAAACAGAGAAGTCTGACTTGATACATTCACCATCAGTCTCAATAAATACATGACGATAAATACATGAAGATAAATACATGTACAATAAATACATGTACATTTTCTTTCATTTACGTACGTAAGCTCCTTTAAAGCTAACTTTGATCGCTGTAGATCAGGTAGGTAGTGAGAAATCAGCCCTTCAGCTAGTTGTTCCACAGCTTTTTTGTCTACAATTGCAAAGTCTTCAATTAATCCTTCATCAGGAGACTGCTTGTTTGAATCTGCAACAAATACCAAGTTTTGAAAAACTCAAATTTTTGCCAGTGAATACTTTCAAGAACAATTACAAAATGATAATAACAAAATTTTTAAAATTAAGTTACAGGATTCAATTCTCAAAGACTTTACATAAATGCTCTTGTTTTGTCTTCCACATGTTAAGGAGCCATTACATGCTGCATAACGGTATGAATTTTTCTAAAAGATAAGAACACATATTTAATAATTGTGAACAACCTTGAGCCGATTCTGAACAGAATAAATCTCCTAGATAAGCAACTCAGTCTACAAACATTTTTATTTATTTATTTATTTTTAATTTATTTTGGGATTTATATCCCACCCTACCCAGCGGCTCAGGGCGGCTAACAAGCGGCAATGCCGAGCTCAAAAATTTAAAACAGTAAAACAGTGTTACATACATAGTAAAATTCGGTGCTCTAACAATCTACATAAAATCACCAAGATGCGCAACAACCCACATTGGCGGTCAGTTTTCTTGATAGCATGAGCGCCAGGAATGATATTTTCCTAATCTCAGCCGGGCGACATCTACCCCCCACCAATAATGGGGTAGATGGATGATGGAGTCTCAGTGGTGGAATAGTGGTGGCGGCGGCTCCTACTCAAAGGCCTGGCGGAAGAGCTCTGTCTTACAGGCCCTGTGGAACTGTACGAGGTCCCGCAGGGCCCGGATCTCCTCCGGGAGCTCGTTCCACCAGGTAGGAGCCGCCACCGAAAACGCCCTAGCCTTAGTTTGGGCAAGCTTCACACCTCAGGGGCCTGGAACTTCCAGGAGGTGGAGATTCCCTGATCGCAGTGCTCTTGAGGGAACATACAGGAAGAGGCGGTCCCTTAGGTAAGCCGGACCCTGGCCATTCAGGGCTTTAAAGGTGAGCACCAGCACTTTGAAGCGAATCTGGTATGCTATTGGCAGCCAGTGCAGTGCTTGCAGCACCGGCCGGATGTGGTCTCGCCTGGAGAGGCCCATCAACAGCCTAGCTGCAGCATTCTGCACTAGCTGCAGCTTCCGGATTTGCGAAAAAGGCAGCCCCAAGTAGAGAGCGTTACAGTAGTCCAGCCTCGAGGTGACCGTCGCATGGATCATTCCAACATTCCAATAAGAAACCACTTGCAGCTTTTTGAGTGTTTTACTACTGAGGGCAAAGCAGTGCTCATTTACCTGTGCCATAATAATTCACCCATGCCATAATAATTCTAATTATAAACAAGCCCAAAGATCACAGGGCTCAGAGGCACAACACTAACCTGTTGTCTCAAAAACAGAAAACATTCCCCTGTCTTAAACACATACACAGAAAAGTAACCTCACCAGGAATTTAAGCAATGCCCTCTTCACAACTTGCTCTTTCCATACCTGCTCCTGGCAGTGTGATTGCAAGAGAGATTTCTTCCTAAATACACCTTCCGGTTTTGAACATTTTTTTTTAAAGAAAAAGGTTTACTACAAACTGCAGGAAAATTTAAGCAGTTGTAAGTGGACACAACTGAAGGTAATGTTATCTTTCCATAACTAACAAAGTTACGTGCTAATGGAATCCACTGCATACTCCCTCCTGCTGGAAATCTCTTTCTGCTCACTACAGTAACCAGATAAGAACAGCAGCCAACTGTTTTCTACCTTCAGTATTTGTACAGGAGAGAAAACAGACAAGTACACCTCAAGATTCCAGTCCAGTAGCACCTTAAAGACCAACAACATTTCCAGGTATAAGCTTTTGAGAATCAAAAGCTCTGAGCAGGAGCAGGAAGATAAGAACAGCAGCCAACTGTTTTCTACCTTCAGTATTTGTACAGGAGAGAAAACAGACAAGTACACCTCAAGATTCCAGTCCAGTAGCACCTTAAAGACCAACAACATTTCCAGGTATAAGCTTTTGAGAATCAAAAGCTCTGAGCAGGAGCAGGAAACAGAGGGGTGAGTGGTTTTTTACTTGCTTTCAGCTGGGAGGATTCAGCTGAGGATATTGGTGGGAGAACTGGTCTGGGAGTGTGGGGAAGCGCTTGGAGTTGTTGCAGATTCCTGGCTGATTGAGAGAGGGAGAGGAAAGGGCATTGTTTGACTGTGATTGACTGCAATTGAGAGGAAAAGGAAGGGGCATTGTTTTGCATGTGATTGAGTGCCTGGGTGCATTTGAATAGCTGCTGCCAGCCCTCTGCTGGGGGAGGCCTCTATTTAAGGAAACACCTGGCCAGAGGCAGAGGAGACCCAGCTGAGCTCTGAGCAGGAACAGGAGCAGGAGACAGAAGGGTGAGTATTTAAGAAAGCTCCTTGACAGAGGCACGAGCCTCAAGAAGAGGCAGAAAGTGAAAACCCTAGGCTCTTTGTTTTCCCCATAAAGTAATTTGACTTTGACAAGAAAAAACACATAAATACAAAGGGATTTAAAAGGGGGCTTACATTTACTTATTTTAAAAGAATTATGAAGCCAGAATGCCAGCAGGGAGTTGGGGGCTATCCAGTGTTTTGCACGGAGTGTCACATGTATGACTATCTGCCCACTGGGCAGAAGTCTTGGGCGTGTGCTCGGT